>NC_084555.2:21125000-21147500 GCF_033978685.3 Nerophis lumbriciformis | reverse complement strand
GTAGCTAAGTAGCTAATGTCCATCTGTAATCCTAAAAAGGACAAAGTGCATGATAAATATAGTGTAGGTTAAAACACTATTCAAATGCATCATCCAAATATCATACATACATACAGCATACATACTGATATTACTAAAACACAACTGAACACACTACTAACATTCGCCTTTATCGTGCATACAGTTCAAATCAATCACATTAAAAACCTCGATAATTCACTTAAATCACGAGTGTGTACATCTCCGGTTATCTGAAACACATGATTTTGCTTTTCCTGTGAAAGAAGTGAGTGAATTCAAGCTCAGCAGTTTAGACGGGAGCTTGTTTCACAGGTTTTTTACATTTTTTATTTTTTATATTTTTTATTTTTGTCCTGTCCAGCTTCTCAGGCAAATCATATAGTTGATGTAGATGCCCATGTCGGCTGTTCAGATTTACTTTACAAAAGAGAAGTGTAGGATACTCCGTCCTATCTTGTCGATTGCATTGTACCATATGTCCCGGCAAGAAATCTGCGTTCAAAGAACTCCGGCTTATTAGTGATTCCCAGAGCCCAAAAAAAGTCTGCGGGCTATAGAGCGTTTTCTATTCGGCCTCCAGTACTATGGAATGCCCTCCCGGTAACAATTAGAGATGCTACCTCAGTAGAAGCATTTAAGTCCCATCTTAAAACTCATTTGTATACTCTAGCCTTTAAATAGCCCCCCTGTTAGACCAGTTGATCTGCCGTTTCTTTTCTTTTCTCCTCTGCTCCCCTTTTCCTTGAGGGGGGGGGCACAGGTCCGGTGGCCATGGATGAAGTGCTGGCTGTCCAGAGTCGGGACCCGGGGTGGACCGCTCGCCTGTGCATCGGCTGGGAACATCTCTACGCTGCTGACCCGTCTCCGCTCGGGATGGTGTCCTGCTGGCCCCACTATGGACTGGACTCTTACTATTATGTTGGATCCACTATGGACTGGACTCTCACAATATTATGTCAGACCCACTCGACATCCATTGCTTTCGGTCTCCCCTAGAGGGGGGGGGGGGGGGGGTTACCCACATATGCGCATATGCGGTCCTCTCCAAGGTTTCTCATAGTCATTCACATCGACGTCCCACTGGGGTGAGTTTTTCCTTGCCCGTATGTGGGCTTTGTACCGAGGATGTCGTTGTGGCTTGTGCAGCCCTTTGAGACACTTGTGATTTAGGGCTATATAAATAAAGATAGATTGATTGATTGATACTTCTCTTGTTGCCTTATTTGTATTTGACTTTATTAAATGTATTTATATTATCATTTGGTGCAGCCGGGCCGGAGCAGGAGGGGATAGAAAGAGAAAAAGGAAGGAAGACAGAGGGGGAAATTGTGGGGACAAGAGGGGGATTAGATAGAGAGACAAAAACAACAACAGCAAACACAACAACAACAACAATAGAGCAACATTAGCAAATACGACATGTACAAATATGATGGTAAAAGTAATAGCAAATAAGCAGTTAGCAAAAAATAAATTTAAATTTATTAAATTTAAAAAATAATAATACAGAAATGACAATGAGCATTATTACACTACAAATGGATCAATACAAATACCAATAGAAATAGCACTATTGATAATGAACAATACCAATACTTTACCTTTATTATCAACAATACAGTTGTTCAAATGCAACAATACATATACGTAATGATAACTTGAGATACGAAAGAATGCAGAAAAAGGGAGTGGGAGAAAGAGAAGCAACCTACCTTAACCTTGTAGATTGTTATAGTAACAATAGGTTAAGCTTTGTCAGTGTGCCATGTGTTATACCCAGTTTACCCTAGGGCAGGGGTCAGCAACCCGCGGCTCTAGAGCCGCATGCGGCTCTTTAGCGCCGCCCTAGTGGCTCTTTGGAGCTTTTTCAAAAAATGTATGAAAAATGGAAAAACATGAGGGGAAAAAAATCTATTTTTGTTTTAATATGGTTTCTGTAGGAGAACAAACATGACACAAACCTCCCTAGTTGTTACAAAGCACACTGTTTATATTAAACATGCTTCACTGATTCGAGTATTTGGCGAGCACCGTTTTGTCCTACTGATTTTGGCGGTCCTTGAACTCACCGTAGTTTGTTTACATGTGTAACTTTCTCCGACTTTCTAGGACGTGTTTTATGCCACTTATTTTTCTGTCTCATTTTGTCCACCAAACTATTAAGGTTGTGCATGAAAGGTGAGTTTTGTTGATGTTATTGACTTGTGTGGAGTGCTAATCAGACATATTTGGTCACTGCATGACTGCAAGCTAATCGATGCTAACAGGCTATTTAGGCTACCTATATGTACATATTGCATCATTATGCCTCATTTGTAGCTATATTTGAGGTTCCTTTAAGTCCTCTTAATTCCATGACACACTATCTGTATGTAATATGGCTTTTAATTTTTTGCGGCTCCAGACAGATTTGTTTTTGTATTTTTGGTCCAATATGGCTCTTTCAACATTTTGGGTTGCCGACCCCTGCCCTAGGGCAACAACATTAATATATGTTTGATGAAACGTGATTATGTGCATGAGTGTATGTATGCATATGTACTTGTATATGTACAGAATGTGTATATGTGTTTGTACAGTGAATGTATATGTACAGTATGTGTATATGTATGTTTGTACAGTGAGTGTATATGTACAGTATGTGTATATGTATGTTTGTACAGTGAGTGTATATGTACAGTATGTGTATGTTTGTATAATGAATGTGCGTGTGGATTGTTTCACAGCTTTTGACGAGAAAGCAGACTGGGCAAAGGCTGTCCTACATTTTGGGCTACTACACTGCCCTCTAGTAGTACCTCTGGTTGTTCTTGTGGCTGGATCTGAGGTCCGATGGACACAATCTTTGATTAGTTGTGAACAGTTTTGTAGACCGTTTGCATATTTGAGAGAGATATAAAATTGTCAAATATAAGCATATAGTATTTGTTTCGAATGATGATATTGTTGGCCTTTTTTTGTACAGAATTTTAAGGGCGTGTTTGGAGATGGATTCTAATGGCTTATTGGTTGTTTGGTTTGCTTGAGACCAACTGGTAGTACAATAAGAGAAGTGTGACATGATCATTGAATTTAAGCAGCTTTTAGCTGCTTCAACAGAGAGCGAAATTCGTATACTTTTGAAGGTGACGAGATTATATTTAAGAGTTTTTGGCATTTTTTTTTTAATCGAGGCAGGAGTCAAGTATGAGTCAGAGGTAAAAAGCAAAATGCATGGAGTGCTGCTTGTGTGGAGTAAAATGTGTTGCTCTGGTGCTCTTCAGTTTAGGGATCCAAATGAAACTTATAAAAAAAATCTTAGGCACTCTCGAGGATAATGATTAAAACACTTTTATTAGTACTTGGCTAGTCTAGTAAAAACATGCATTTTCTTTTACAAGACTAGCCAAGTACTAAGTCCAAGTACTTTATTTATCATTCTCAAGAGTGCCTCAGATTTTTTCTTATAAGTTTCACTATGAGTCCTGGGTATTTGTATTCTGTAACAGTTTGTATAGGTTTCTCATCGACAGTGACAGTGGGATAGTCATCATATTTTTGTTTGTTGCTGAAATACATGACCACAGTCTTTTCGGTGTTCAGGGTGATGAAGGAATCGTGGAGCCATTGCGCGAAAGTTTCCATGGCCGATGTAAATTTGGCTGCAGCTTCTGTAATGTTCTTTCCATGACTGTATATGACGTTATCATCAGCAAACATGTGTATTTTGACATTGTTACATACTGTAGGTAGATCATTGATGTACACAGTAAAAATAAATGGACACAGATTGGAACCTTGAGGAAGTCCTGTGGTGCATGGTATTTGGGCGGCGGCGGCTTGCTTGGCCCTAACTTTTAAAGCGCAATCAGTTAAGTACGATCTGATCCAGTTTAAGGTGTCGAAGGGTACATTCATTTTGGCCAATTAGTATTGAAGTGTCGAATGCTTTACGGAAATCAAGAAAAATGGCTGCTACAACCCCCCCTTTATAAAGTGACTGTTTCATGTTTTTGATCAGATGGCAGCATGCTGTATCTGGAGAGTGATATTTCCTGAATTCGAACTGCATGGGGTGCAGCAAATTCGTAGTTTTGAGATGATCCACAAGTTGCCTAGCAACAACCTTTTCTATTGCTTAGGTTGGAACTGGAGGATGCTGATTTGCCTGTCGTTGGTAAAATTGGTTTTATCCTTTTATTAATGGATTTGAATAACTATTGCATGTGAGGGTATTTTTCTCTGCCTCATCGACAGGTTCCAGGCTCAACTCTGGGTCATTTGATGGTTCTTTTTCATAAGAGTGTACTGGTGTGAAGCTGTGACCTAGTTCATTTAAATAGTTTATAAAGTATTTGTTGAATTTATTTGCTATTTCTGTACTGTTTGTACACAGTATGCACTTGTGTTGGATTTTTTCTATTTAGTTTATTGCTTGCTTGCCACATAATGTTGTGGTTTCCTCTAGCTTCTTTAATGACATTCAGGAAAAACTTTGCTTTGGCTTTGCAAAGTTTTGATATATCTTTATTCCTTCAATTGTTGAATATTAAGCGGTCAGTGTTCAAATAAGATTGGTGGTATTTCTTTAGAGCAGAATCTCTATTTTTTTAGTAATTGCCATAAGCATACTTGCCAACCTTGAGACCTCCAATTCCGGGAGGTGGTTGGGGGCGTGGTTAAGAGGGGAGGAGTATATTTACAGCTAGAATTCACCAAGTATATATAAGAAATACTTGACTTTCAGTGAATTCTAGCTATATATATATATATATATATATATATATATATATATATATATATATATATATATATATATATATATATATATATATATATATATAAATAAATAAATAAATAAATAAATAAGAGAAATACTTGAATTTCAGTGTTAATTTATTTACACATATACACACATATAACACTCATCTACTCATTGTTGAGTTAAGGGTTGAATTGTCCATCCTTGTTCTATTCTCTGTCACTATTTTTCTAACCATGCTGAACACCCTCTCTGATGATGCATTCTGCTTCGTCTCCTTGTTGTGTGCGCAGTTGTGCACTGCACTCTCTAAAAGCCGTAGATGTTATTGTCACATATGCATGTACAGCAGATGGCAGTATTGTCCTGTTTAAGAGTGTCACAACATTGCTGTTTATGGCAGACGAACTGCTTTACGGTAGACGAAAACGTGACTGCTGTTGTTGTGTGTTGCTACCGCGCTGGGAGGACGTTATGGTCTGCATGGAGATGGAGGGGGCGTGGCCTCCAGCTCCGCCTGAATTTCGGGATATTTTCTGGAGAAAATTTGTCCCGGGAGGTTTTCGGGCGAGGCGCTGAATTTCGGAAGTCTCCCGTAAAATCCGGGAGGGTTGGCAAGTATGGTCATAAGCTTTCATTGAACTAGGGGAGATTTGACTTTTTGTTGAACTTGTCCTATGCCAATTGTACATATTTTGATATAGCTGGGTTGAGTGTTTTTATTACCCCTTCAGCTACATGTTCACACTCATATTGTCCCAGTTCATTTGCTTCAACTAATTTTCCATGCGATGTCTATTTATTTTCGGACTAAAGGATTTTGGTGCAGCTTTCGTAGCTCTGTTGGCATAATTTAGGCAGTCTACGAGCCACAATAGTAAGGTTGTGGTCGGACATTCCTGTAATCAGGTTGTATGTATGAGTTATTTGATCAGGTTTGTTCGCAAAGATTAAATCAAATAGTGTTTGAGGACCGCTTGTTATTTTTGTCGGGGAGCTAACTAGTTGAGAACATTTTTTATTTTGAGGTGATGTCTTTCAATGTTTTCCTTCGGCTCTTGTCTAACCAATTTAGGTTGAACTCACCCATTAGAATGGTTTCACTGCCATTGAATGATTTGAGCATGTTCTTCAGTCCGTCAAAACATGAGTCTGAAGGTGGGCGAGAGACGATAGCGAGGTTAAATTATATTTCTAGGGATGTTATTTTTATATCAATACACTCAAGGTTATTTTCAAGCAGTTAGATTTGATTGCACTGAAAATTCCTAATGTGTGCCATTGTCAACTGCCACAATCAAGGTGGGAGTAAAATTCCTAGCTTGTATCACATTCCTAGGCGTATTTCTGGACAAACAGTAGCAGCTGAAAAGAAGAGTTAATGGCGAAGGCCAGCATGGATTGCTACAATCGACCGAGATGTGACGTGCCGACTAACTTTAAAATGTTAAATCAAACCATTGAGGCATTGCGGAGATATTTATAAAACAATATTGCCTTCCTTTATATGTACTCCAAACCTGCCTTTTTTTTTTTAATTTTATTTTTTTTTAGTTTGTTTAATTGGTGGCGTCAGCGGATATCTCCATGTAGTAAAGTTTTACCCAAAGAGCTCTGCACGGGTCCGCCAATCTAGTCCATCGTTGGAGTCAAAAGTGTCTTATTTTTTTCTACACTCTTGTTGTGAGGCAGACTGGCTGCACATGCATGTTGCCATTTCTAATACAAAGTAGCATATAGATACATATATATACACACATATAATTATATATATGTATGTATGTATGTATGTATGTGTGTATGCGTGTGTGTGTGTGTATATATATTTATGTATATATGTGTATATATATGTACTATATGTATATATATATATATATATATATATATATATATATGTATATATATATATGTATGTGTATATGTGTGTATATATATGTATCTGTGCATATATATATATATATGTATGTGTGTGTGTGTATATGTGTGTGTGTATATACTGTATATATATATATACAGTATATATATATATATATATATATATATATATATACATATGTATGTATGTATATATATATATATATATATATATATATATATATATATGTGTGTGTGTATATGTGTGTGTATATATATATATATATATATATATATATATGACCCCTTTTGAAAATGAGGACACAAATACGATTTTACTGTCAGAATGTTGCACAGGAACATTCTCTACTTGCATGCTCAAAAATTGGTAACAGTTTTATATAAGTCGAGCCAGGGTGTATTTTGGAGTGAAATTTGCCAGCGAGCACAGTCGTCGCAGTCTCCTCATTCATCTTTGCACTGACATGCATTGACCTGATCACTGACCATGTAACAACCCGTGTCGTTTTTCTGGTAACCATTCGTGGTTAAGGTAAAGGAGCATTTACAGTCAAAATAAATTGCGAGATTAATCTGCATATATACTGTACATGACTAATGCAATATTTTTTTGTGATAATCATGAGAGTTAACTATTTGTAACAGCCCTAAATAAAACACACTGTATTTGTGACATCTAGTCAAATATCATACCTGTGTAGTGAAGCTAAACAGGCAGTTAATAATTAACTTGGGGCCTGATTTACTAAAAGTTTGCATGTTCTAAAACACGTGCAAATCTAATTGCACATGTTTAGTAGATCAGCTTTGCATGTGCTAAGTGGATTGCATCTGTTAAGTGAGCAGAATAAAGCGTGCAATCCATTTTGCGTCTCTGTCTTCATTATATGCAAAATATATGCTGATCATCAAAACACCCACAATAATGGGAGACGATGCAAATATAATTTAGCACATGCAATGTGATTTATCAACACTCATCACCGTTTTGGGAGCACCATTTTGCGTTTTATTTAGCATGTTTAAAAAGGACGTGCATACTGACACAGCTGTGAGAGAGGAGTCTTCGCGCTGCAAAGACACCCGATGGCGAAAGAATCCTTCGATGTGCATGTTTCAACATATTTGGACGGTCAGACATAAAAAAATACAAGACATATCGTCTATTCAGCAACATCCTTTTATAATGTCATAGCAGCTGCCTGCTATAGGATTTAACGGGCTGATTACAACTAATTATATTGATATTACCAACAAATATCTGATATGATAAAAGTATGCATTTTTTGTGTTAAAATATTAATAATAAAAAAAGTAATTTCATTTGAGACTGCTTATAAAAAATTAAAAAAAACCATTAAAAAGTAGTACATGTCTCCTGCTTATTTGAAAACATAGCAAAACGGCACAGGTCGGAGCATGAATGTGCAGTAACTGAGAGTCTCTCTGAGGTAAAAGTCCCGTATAGTAGACGCAAAATCCCCATTTAAATAAGGCCGTCTGCATCACTTTTTGATTAGTAGATTGCACCCAACAAGTCCACTAATAGTACACACTATTTTATAGATTGCACACATTGTTTAGCATGTGGTGTTTAAGTCTTAGTAAATCTGTCCCTTAGTGTATGCAGTTACATAAACATTGTTTATGCAAATTAATTATGCATTTACATTAAAGGAAATTTAGAAAATGATGGCATTTGCCATCAGGTTTCTGTACAATTCGGTCATCGTCTGACTTTTTTGGAACTGCTTGCTTACAGAAACCGTGGTATATTTGCTTTTGATGTAATATATATTTCTTACTTTCGGTTTGTGTTCCGGTCTAATTTATATTTCGACTTATTTGTTTAATCTGTTTTGGTCAGCTGTGCCCTTGTATTTTATTTTCGGCTTGTCTTCATGGTCTGCCCACCTGCATCTCTTTGCTTCATCAGTCAATGGTCTGTTTTGTTTCTCACTGTCCTTTTTTTTTTTTAGTTCTGCATCCTCATTCAGTTTATGTCAATTACCTTTTATTGGCCAGATGTGATTCCTCGCAACATTATTGTGACTTTGAAGAACAATGAAGAGAAAAACACACATTACAAAGACCCTCTTGTATTTAAGTTAGACTCTTAAAAATATTTTGTAGAATTTGAGCAAGAAACCAAGAAGCAAGAAAGAAGGGATATTTAATTAGAAAGACGGTTTTGCAGACAATGTGACCTTTAAAGGTCAACAGATTACATTTCATGATCAATTGGCTGAATCCTCAAATGTTATCTCCAGTATACCCGATAACACACCATAAGATATATTTCCTGCCTTGAGAAGGTTTCTTTAAAGAGACGACAGATATCACAGAAGTCCATTGGGAAAAACTAAAGAGTTGGCAGTTTATTGAAAACTGAGACTTTGTGGATCAATTCCAGTTATGATTACTTATATTGTGCAAGAAGACGGGTGTTACGGTTGGGTGATTTGGTTTATAAATCCTATCACGATATACAGTATATTGCAGCCTCTTGCGCTAGAGATACATGAATATCCTGATACACCATTCGGCATATAAATTATAATAGAACCACTTTAAAACAAGTAACACTTTTCCCCTCTCTTGGCTGCTGATGTATATAATTTCACCTCAGAATATCAATAAAAAAAAAAAACAATCCCATATTGTAGGATAATTTGAGCCACGAGTGAACAATAAACATCCTGCACTCTGGTAAGGGAGAGCCCCACCACCCGGCGGAGGAAACTCATTTTGGCCGCTTGTACCCATGATCTTGTCCTTTCGGTCATAACCCAAAGCTCATGACCACAGGTGAGGATGGGAACGTAGATCGACCGGTAAATTGAGAGCTTTGCCTTCCGGCTCAGCTCCTTCTTTACCACAACGAATCGATACAACGTCTGCATTACTGTATTACCGCATTACTACATTTTAAACATCTGGTACAATAAAATGTAATTTCCCACCAAGAAACTTTGCACATTGTAGTTAATTTGTGTTGTAATACTCCAGTGACAAGGATTCTTCAAAACAAAATGTTTATTTGCCGGTATGAAGGCAGAGGTTAGTACTTTGAAGCGGCTTCTCACTGTGGATGAACATACTTTGGCCGCACTGTCTAGTCCTCACTTAGAAAGCTTCATTGCATTGATGACGCATTTGCTGCAATTTGTTGCAGCTTATTGCTCTTAATCAGGGCTATTCAACTAGCGGCCCCGGGACCAAATTCGGCCCAGGAGTGACACCATACCAGCCCCAAGCACACAGAGGATGTTGGGCTGGTTGGTTCTCTGGTGGAGCTCCATGTTGGAGTTGTGGTTGTACCACTGCACACACTCAATAGTTCTAAGGGTACGGTACTCAAAACTGTGGTCTTGCCGAGTTGCCAGGTTTTGGCCTCGTAGAGGAGCACTGACAGGGTGGCGGTGCTGTAGACACGGAGCTTGGTGGGGCCGGGGATTACACACTGTGTGCATAGTGGTCTGTTTACCCCTATCACAATGTCCCTCTTTTTGGGGACTTCCAAGCATAGATAAACCAATAAGAAGATGAACTCTACGGTCTCAGAGGCAAAGGCGATGGTGTAGATCAGGGCCGTCACTGACATGCATGAGCTTAGTATTGGACCAGTTTACAAGCAGTCAAATCTTCGTCTCCTCCTGATCGGACACACAAGCCAGCAAAACAGGGTCATGTTGCCGTCAGCGGTTAGGTTGTCATCACCGAGCTTGACTGCAGGGAAGCTTTCATCAGATGGTCGATGGCGGAGACCAGTGAGGATGGGAAAAGGCCCAGGATTTCTGCAAGGACCTTCCCCAGTTCATCGCCTTCATCGACCTCAAAGCCGTCTTTGCTACAGTCGACCGAGCTACACTGTGGAACACCCACCACATCATAACTCTCTTTACAATGTTGTATGACGTGTTCTTGGCAACAACGCAGTAAACACTACCATCAGAGGGTTATTCAACCAAAAAATTAAGAGGTACTGTAGATACATAAAAAAGCCCAAGGCTTCTACTTACAATTTGATTACAATCCACCATCGTAAAATACTTTTTTTTCTTCCAGGAGTGTATAATATTTATTAGTAATCATTTGAAGGTGCTGTTTGCAACT
The DNA here is from genome assembly GCF_033978685.3 of Nerophis lumbriciformis. Classification (NCBI taxonomy): domain Eukaryota; kingdom Metazoa; phylum Chordata; class Actinopteri; order Syngnathiformes; family Syngnathidae; genus Nerophis; species Nerophis lumbriciformis. The sequence goes on along the minus strand of NC_084555.2, from coordinate 21,136,747 downwards.
TCCTCACAGTAACATTTTTCAAAGTGTTACACGGCTCGAAAGATGGGCCAACTCTTTTGTCGTGCGACACATTTATTTTTCAGGATCAAGCTTCAAAACAATTAAAACAGCGTTGAAACCGGAGCTTGATGCCTCTGCTTTCCTCATATCATGTACTGACAGACTTCTTCTACAAAATACAATATTCTGGAGTTGAACAATTTTACAAATATTCAAAAAATATATACAAACCCTGTTTCCATATGAGTTGGGAAATTGTGTTAGATGTAAATTTAAACGGAATACAATGATTTCCAAATCATTTTCAACCCATATTCAGTTGAATATGCTACAAAGACAACATATTTGATGTTCTAACTGATACACTTTTTTTTTTTTTTGCAAATAATCATTAACTTTAGAATTTGATGCCAGCAACATGTGACAAAGAAGTTGGGAAAGGTGGCAATAAATACTGATAAAGTTGAGGAATGCTCATCAAACACTTATTTGGAACATCCCACAGGTGAACAGGCAAATTGGGAACAGGTGGGTGCCATGATTGGGTATAAAAGTAGATTCTATGAAATGCTCAGTCATTCACAAACAAGGATGGGGCGAGGGTCACCACTTTGTCAACAAATGCATGAGCAAATTGTTGAACAGTTTAAGAAAAACCTTTCTCAACCAGCTATTGCAAGGAATTTAGGGATTTCACCATCTACGGTCCGTTATATCATCAAAGGGTTCAGAGAATCTGGAGAAATCACTGCACGTAAGCAGCTAAGCCCGTGACCTTCGATCCCTCAGGCTGTACTGCATCAACAAGCGACATCAGTGTGTAAAGGATATCACCACATGGGCTCAGGAACACTTCAGAAACCCACTGTCAGTAACTACAGTTGGTCGCTACATCTGTAAGTGCAAGTTAAAACTCTCCGATGCAAGGCGAAAACCGTTTATCAACAACACCCAGAAACGCCGTCGGCTTCGCTGGGCTTGAGCTCATCTAAGATGGACTGATACAAAGTGGAAAAGTGTTCTGTGGTCTGACGAGTTCACATTTCAAATTGTTTTTGGAAACTGTGGACGTCGTGTCCTCCGGACCAAAGAGGAAACGAACTATCCGGATTGTTATAGGCGCAAAGTTGAAAAGCCAGCATCTGTGATGGTATGGGGGTGTATTAGTTCCCAAGACATGGGTAACTTACACATCTGTGAAGGCGCCATTAATGCTGAAAGGTACATACAGGTTTTGGAGCAACATATGTTGCCATCCAAGCAACGTTACCATGGACGCCCCTGCTTATTTTAGCAAGACAATGCCAAGCCACGTGTTACATCAACGTGGCTTCATAGTAAAAGAGTGCGGGTACTAGACTGGCCTGCCTGTAGTCCAGACCTGTCTCCCATTGAAAAAGTGTGGCGCATTATGAAGCCTAAAATACCACAATGGAGACCCCCGGACTGTTGAACAACTTAAGCTGTACATCAAGCAAGAATGGGAAATAATTCCACCTGAGAAGCTTCAAAAATGTGTCTCCTCAGTTCCCAAACGTTTACTGAGTGTTTTTAAAAGGAAAGGCCATGTAACACAGTGGTGAACATGCCCTTTCTCAACTACTTTGGCACGTGTTGCAGCCATAAAATTCTAAGTTAATTATTATTTGCACAAAAAAAAAAATTAAGTTTATGAGTTTGAACATCAAATATGTTGTCTTTGTAGTGCATTCAATTGAATATGGGTTGAAAAGGATTTGCAAATCATTGTATTCCGTTTATATTTACATCTAACACAATTTCCCAACTCATATGGAAACGGGGTTTGTATATACAGAAACCCCTTTTACTGTTTTTATCTACCTTTGAATCATGTTTCTAATCACTGTTTAATAATATATGGATTGTATTCCATTACTTGTACTCAACCTATTGTCCTACGTGTGACTGTACATCTACTGCCTTAGCACAAACTAACTGTAGTTCACCTTTGACACATATCTGGTGTGCTTATGGTCAATACAACACTCAAAAGTTCGTTTGGCATGTCCTTGTAACATAAATGGCATTTAACACCCTATTTTCAAGTATCTCTAAGGATTTATGTCGTGAACTTACTCTTAAACTAACGTTTACTGTATTTTGCTTTGTCACCGTGGTTACTGTTGGAACAACGTCCGCCATCTTAAAAATAACCCTTAACAATACAGACCTAAGCTTAACATTGCTTACTCTAAAAGGTACAGAATAAATTCTACTACTGCGTGTATGTGTTATATGCGAACCAGCTTACCTGCAAAACAATTAAAACAGCGTTACAACCGGAGCTTGATGCCTCTGCTTTCCTTACATCGCATACTGACAGACTTCTTCTACAGCGCCAGCTACTGATACCAAAGGAACCAAGCGCCCTCTGCTGGTGTAACTAAATATCGCATGTTGCATAGAAATACAATGTAGGCTTTTTTTTTTTGTGATGTCAAGGTTTACTAACAGTATTTAAATCGAGTTTTCTGACCTTAAAGAGTTTTTAAAGGAGGGGGGGGCAACTATTTTAATCAAAGTAAATCACTTAGTGCCACAAAAGCAACAAATATAACCAGGACACAATTGGCTAGCTTGTGTTACTATAAGTGGTTTAACAGAACACATTTGTTTGACAATTGTCTATAATTTTCACAATTACAAAGTTTATGTAACAAAAAATATTGACGGCCCGAATAAAATGATTGGAGTTAACGGCGGTCACTCACCCCGTCTCGCAGGGGGCGCATACACAAATACAAAAGCAGTCCAAGAGAAGCAACGAACAATTTGCATTCATGTTGTTGTTACGATAGAATATACATTCAATGACAGCTAACGCTAGCTATCCAAATTGCTATTATTAGTTAACAAGACCTAGAGCTACTGCGCGTGCATGTGGTATGTACGTACGTAATGCACTTTTTGAGTCGGATGAAAAGAGCACAGATCCCTCCCCCCATTCTCAGCACATTCTACAGAGGCACTATAGAGAGCCTACTGACCAACAGCATCTCTGTCTGGACTGGAGCCTGCAGTGCCTCAGACTGGAAGTCTCTGCAGAGAGTGGTGAGGACGGCGGAAAAGATCATCAGGACTCCTCTTCCTCCTATCCAGGAGATCGCAAAAAGCCGCTGCCTGACCAGGGCTCAGAAAATCTGCAGAGACTCCTCACACCCCCACCAAGGACTGTTTTCACTGCTGGACTCTAGAAAGAGGTTCCGCAGCCTCCGTAGCAGAACATCCAGGTTCTGTAACAGCTTCTTCCCTCAGGCCGTAAGACTCTTGAATGCATCAAAATAATCCCCTCAATTCCCCCCAAAAATGGATTAACTCGCTGGAATATAAAGACAATAGAACATACATCCATAAACGTGGATGCATATGCAAAAGTGCAATATATTTATCTGTACAGTAATCTATTTATTTATATCTGCACCTTATTGCTCTTTTATCCTGCACTACCATGAGCTAATGCAACCAAATTTCGTTCTTATCTGTACTGTAAAGTTCAAATTTGAATGACAATAAAAGGAAGTCTAAGTCTAATTATGTCATTATGTACAAATACATTGGAAAGTTAGCGCCCTCTAGGCCAGTGTTTTTCAACCACTGTGCCGCGGCACACTAATGTGCCGTGAGATACAGTCTGGTGTGCCGTGGGAGATTGTTTAATTTCACCTATTTGGGTTAAAAATATTTTTTGCAAACCAGTAATTATAGTCTGCAAATGATGTGTTGTTGTTGAGTGTCAGTGCTGTCTAGAGCTCGGCAGAGTAACCGTGTAATACTCTTCCATATCAGTAGGTGGCAGCTAATTGCTTTGTAGATGTCGGAAACAGCGGGAGGCAGTGTGCAGGTAAAATTGTGTCTAATGCTTAAACCAAAAATAAACAAAAGGTGAGTGCCCCTAAGAAAAGGCATTGAAGCTTAGGGAAGGCTATGCAGAACAAAACTAAAACTGAACTGGCTACAAAGTAAACAAAAACAGAATGCTGGACGACAGCAAAGACTTGCTGTGGAGCAAAGACGGCGTCCACAATGTACATCCGAACATGACAATCAACAATGTCCCCACAAAGAAGGATAAAAACAACTGAAATATTCTTGATTGCTAAAACAAAGTCGATGCGGGAAATATCGCTCAAAGGAAGACATGAAACTGCTATAGGAATATACCAAAAAAAGAGAAAAAGCCACCAAAATAGGAGCGCAAGACAAGAACTAAAACACTACACGCAGGAAAACAGCAAAAAAGTCAAAATAAGTCAGGGTGTGATGTGACAGGTGGTGACAGTGCACCTACTTTGAGACAAGAGCTATAGTGATGCATGCTTGGTTATGCTTTAAAGTCATATCCAACAATTACGACAACAACTTTTTACTGTCAACTGAGTTTTGTTTTTTAATGATTTCTGCTGGTGGTGTGCCTTCGCATTTTTTCAATGCAAAAAATGTGCCTTGGCTCAAAAAAGGTTGAAAAACACTGCTCTAGGCATCTGTGTAAATGTTGCACACAGCCCCTTTAAATAAAGTTTCCATCCTTGATGAAACGCTGACAGTGTATAGATAGCAGCAAATATATGGATTGCATTTCGATGAGAGTTTCCATCATATTTCTCATTAGTTCTGACAGATAAATCCCACATTGGCTTGAACTAATTGCTGAGTCATCCAATAATGTAAATGGAGGGTTTAAATGTATGTAGGCTGGAGAGGAGCCTGAGAGCGGAGGAAGGGAAGTAGGAAGTCAATTTGGTGTTTCAACCAAGAGGGGAGAATGTTAGAATGCTGCAGAAATGACACTGATGTCATCGCTTAAGGACATTGATCTGATTGTAAGACAGTTACTTTTTACTTTTGATGAATGAGACTATTACACAACACAATGTGAAATGGGCAAACATTTACTTGGGTTTGGACTGATTAAAATTGTTGTATTTTAATCAATCACACGGCCACTTGGAATTCAATTTGCTTCATTATTAAATTGTGTTTTAGTGTAATGTCTCAATGACTTGATTGTACACACGGTTTGTTTGAGTTGGTGCTGTTTAGCATAGTCTTAGATGTAGGTAATGCTGATTTCAAATTGAAAATCAGCTCAAAAGTCAGCTGACTAAAAACGTTCACTACTTCCACAATCTGTACTTTGCCTGCACCCACTTGACACCTCGTGTTGAAACTCCAAGTATTGTATTTATCACACACCAGCTGTTTGATTGTAATGTACATCTTAGTTGTAGGTTTTATTACAGAATTTGGAGGTGTAGAAATCGCCATGTGAAGTCACCAATGCTAACAAATCTAATGTAAGTTAGCATCGAGTAAGTGCATTTTGAAAAGTGGAGCATACCGTATTTTTCGGAGTATAAGTCGCACGGGAGTATAAGTCGCATCTGTCGAAAATGCATAATAAAGAAGGAAAAAAACATATATAAGTCGCACTGGAGCCCGGCCAAACTATGAAAAAAACTGCGACTTATAGTCCGAAAAAATACGGTACTTTACTTTTGAGCGCCTTGTTCTTGCTTTGTTTTCATGGACAATTATAACATTATCTAGAGGCAGTCCGCTCTAGCCTCTATCGTTCATAACAGACATTGATAGAATTTAGAAAAGGTCACGATGTTAAAAAGCCCATAGTATTTTTGCTTACACGTACAGTAAGTATATGCACTAAACGTATTAATAATAACCGCCAACTGTCACAATTGAATTAAAACAGGACAACTCAAAACAAGTCACAAAGTTGGTAAAGTTGCTTCGCTGTTAACTAAATCAGAATCAGAATCAAGTCAAGTGTAACCAGCGACCAGACGAAGGTTGAATCACAATCAGACTTGAAATTGGTTTTGATTTGCTCTGTTCAGAAATAATGGACTGTTCATACATTTAAATATCCTAGGGCCTCATTTACTAAATGTTTGCGTGTACTAAAACACACGCAAACCTGATCTACTAAATGTGTGCAAAGTGGATTGCATCTGTTAAGTGAGCAGTGCCATTCGTTTTAAGTCTCTGTCTTTATTAATGCGCAAAATATTAAAAAACGGCCACAATACAGTTACTTATATTTGCATTTTTTATAAATGTGATTTATCAACACTTACCACCGTTTTGCGGGCATTTTGCATTTTATTTAGCTCGTTTGGGAAGGATGTATTAAACTGACAGTCCCACACACAGCTGTGGGATTAGTGCTTGACGAGAATCAAGTGTACGTATCAACATTTTGGATGGTCAGAAACAAAAAATATTAGACATGTCTTGTCAGGAACATCATTTTATAATGTTATTGCTGGCCATGTTCCCCCCCACCCCATGTATAAAAGTGGCTGGTTGCATCAGCCCTGCTCTTTTAATGTACAGTATTTAATGTATTTCCCTCTTACACACATGTTTATGTGTGCTATGGCTATGAGATTTTTTCTTCTTCTTTGGCCTTAGTCTGGACCCCTATCCAGGGGCCCAGGCATAGACTGAATATATTTTAGCGTGTAGTATTTGGATCTTAGTAAATCAGGCCATGAGTAAGGTATGTAGTAAGGTACCGATTGCTATATGTTTGTTTGTGAGCCATTGGAGAGAGTTAAGCACCCTCTTTGTAATGCAAATTACTGCCACCTAAATGATTAGAGTACAGAGTGCAACAGTCAGTCATGTTTTCCTAGTTTTCACTAGTTTCCCTCTATCAGTGTCTCTTCGTATTTGTGTTTGACCAACATTCAAGAATCGTCTGTTTTTGTCAAACAGTCTTTTTAATTTAATTTCTTCCGTTATTATTTGTATTAGCTTCTGTGGTGTTCTCCCCTGAACAATGCGGTTTTATTGTCTGCAAATAATACAAGTTATAAGTCCTTTGTAACTTTAAAATTTTTGTTTATATAGCGATTGAACAATTTAGGGTCCCAGTCTTGATCCCTGGGGTACGCCGCAAGACATATTTACAGCTGTAGACATTTCTTTGCCTAGCTTCATATTACTTCCTGATGTTTAAATAGTTTCTTACCCAGTTCAAGACCAAGCCTCTAATTCCAAACCATTCTAATTTGTTAATTGAAATATCATTAGGTTAGTTGAAAACACTAAATTGTCCATAGGCATGAATGCCTATGGACAATGGTTGTTTATCTGTGTCCTGGCTGGCGACCAGTCTGTTCCCCAGCCCTAAGTCAGCTAGGATAGGCTGACTTTGGGATGTTTGGCCTTTGTGGAGGTCGGCCCTCCACATTGCCCTTCTTTTACTTTTGTTATGTATGAGATAAAATGGAGGAGCCAAAGCATACAGTGAGAGTGTAAATGCATGCCCACAGACCTCCCCTCCCCCTACACAGTTCTGTGTCCCTGAAACCACAACCATTGTTTCAGAGTTCAATGAGGACCACACGCGAACACTCCCCATAACCTCAGTATCCTCTTGCTGTCATTCAGAGCATGCCCCACTAATAGATCTGTGATGGGAACAAGACAAAAAACATAGCTTATTAAATGATGTTATTAATTCATGTCTCGCAACCAGTGAGACGAGAAATTAAGAAACAGAGTGGAGCTACATAATTAATTGTCCAGCAGCGTCGCCACACCAAGTTTGAAAACACCGAACGCATCTACAATCCAAAGGCAACTCTTATACAACAAAGTGAGACTGCAGAGGGCCGGGAAAGTACTGCAGAGGGTTTGAAGATGGTCTTTGTTTTATCTGTCAGTAAAATAATAGCACCTGATCAATGTTCCCTCTAATTTTTCATGTGTGTGAGCAAACGCAAAAGCTCCCTGAGCATTCAGTGGAGCACATGTGAGCAACATCAGACGTGCACACTGTGGCTACACCAGCAGTACACCTGTCCCAAACCTGACTAAATAACAAGTTCAATCTCCATCCATCCATCCATTTTCTACCACTTGTCCCTTTCGGGGTCCCTGGAGCCTATCTCAGCTGCATTCGGGCAGCAAGTCCCCACCTCATCGCAGGGCCAACACAGATAGACAGACAACATTCTCTTATTATTATAATCGAATGACAGCAGTCATTTCCATGAGGTTATTTTCTAATATAAGTGTTTAGGCCCACTTACAATGACAATAACAAAAAATATTGTTTTTCATGAACTGTGTACTTGTATTGTTTATCTGGGTGGAGGTCCTGCTTTGGAAATAATTTGTACCCCTTTCAGACATTGCATTTAGTTCCCATTAAAACATTCACATGTTGCACAATGAGATGTAAGCAGGCGATCATGTGTACATTCCTGCAACTTCCTGTTTGTAAAAAAAATATTTGTATTAGTATTTATATAATATACTAAACAGCATTTCATGATTGATATTTATAAATTAAGATTCCTAATAAATGACACTAGAATAAGCACACATTTGATTGGTAAATCATAGTGTAACGACCTGGAATTACACTTTATGTGTGGTGTTGGAGTTGTCCGACTTTTTGTGTGACTGTAAACGCAACACTGGCTAAGTGCCATATGTGCATGTGTTGGCGCAAGTGAGAAAGAGTGAGTGGCTGCTGCTGTTGATATAACAAAGTTGCTTTTCGTCTGGTTTGTACTGCAGAGAGTGACCAGTTTTGCTAGATATATATTTTTTTACTAATGTTTTGGTGATGTGTTTTTGGCCGACAATAAAGAGTTTTGCTCAGTAAAGTGATCGATGGAATTCATGTCTTCAAAGCGTCTCGACAGACATTACAATATTTGAACAATGATGACGACTACTGTTTTCTCTGTCGTGTCCGTGTGTCGAAAATTGTTATGCGCTTATTTTTTTATTTGATTTTGTGCGTAGCATAGATTTGCCTTGCGCAGAAGACGCTTGAGCAGTGCGCAATTGCACAGGCGCACACCTTAGAGGGAACGTTGCACCTGATTTATAGTCAGCCTGTGTATCAGTCATTTCCACTCAAAGAAGAGTCACACTTTTCAGCCACACAAACAACAGTTTGAAGTTTGCATCTACGAGCCTGTGTGCAATAAACAAACTGTTTTCCAATTATGCTTTGCAATGCATAGTCACAGTTTGCAAGCCTCGTGTCAGCTTGGCCACACACCTGGAGGACTGGCAAGCTCATTCAGAAAGTGGACATTGCACATGGGCGAGGAGGAATATAACTTTACATATTATTCGTTTCAAGTTAACTTGTGCTGGTTCTTTGTCAGTTACAAGTGTCTGTTCAGCATATGTGGAAATATACATGTACAGTACATGTTTGTTTGTTCATTTTGAAAGACTCAAATATTCTAATTATAAGCAACTAGGGGTCTAAATGTACAGTAGGGATGGGCAATATGGCCTCAAATCTATCTCGCCATATACATACAGTTGTGGTCAATAGTTTACATACACTTGTAAAGAACATAATGTCATGGCTGTCTTGAGTTTCCAATAATTTCTACAACTCTTTTTTTTTTTTGTGATAGAGTGATTGGAGCACATACTTGTTGGTCACACAAAACATTCATGAAGTTTGGTTCTTTTATTATGGGTCTACTGAAAATGTGACCAAATCTACTTGGTCAAAAGTATACATACAGCAATGTTAATATTTGGTTACATGTCCTTGGACAAGTTTCACTGCAATAAGGCGCTTTTGGTAGCCATCCACAAGCTTCTGGCAAGCTTCTGGTTGAGTTTTTGACCACTCCTCTTGACAAAATTGGTGCAGTTCAGCTAAATTTGTTGGTTTTCTGACATGGACTTGTTTCTTCAGCATTGTCCACATTTAAGTCAGGACTTTGGAAAGTCTATTATAAAACCTTAATTCCCAAGTGGAGGAGTTCAAGTACCTTGGAGTCTTGTTCACGAGTGAGGGAAGAGTGGATCGTGAGCTCAACAGGCGGATCGGTGCGGTGTCTTCAGTAATGCGGACGCTGTATCGATCCGTTATGGTGAAGAAGGAGCTGAGCCGGAAGGCAAAGCTCTCAATTTAACGGTCATCTACATTTCCATCCTTACCTATGGTCATGAGCTTTGGGTTATGACCGAAAGGACAAGATCACGGGTCCAAGCGGCCGAAATGAGTTTCCTCCGCCGGGTGGCGGGTCTCTCCCTTAGAGATAGGGTGAGAAGCTCTGCCATGCAGGGGGAGCTCAAAGTAAAGCCGCTGCTCCTCCACATCGAGAGGAGCCAGATGAGGTGGTTCGGGCATCTGGTCAGGATGCCACTCGAACGCCTCCCAAGGGAGGTGTTTAGGGCACGTCCGACCGGTAGGAGGCCACGGGGAAGACCCAGGACACGTTGGGAAGACTATGTCTCCTGGCTGGTCTGGGAACGCCTCAGGATCCCCCGGGAAGAGCTGGACGAAGTGGCTGGGGAGAGGGAAGTCTGGGCTTCCCTGCTTATGCTGCTGCCCCCGCGACCCGACCTCGGATAAGCGGAAGAAGATGGATGGATAGATGGATGGGATTACCATGAATTGATTAACGTGGACCCCGACTTAAACAAGTTGAAAAACTTATTCGGGTGTTACCATTTAGTGGTCAATTGTACGGAATATGTACTGTACTGTGCAATCTACTAATAAAAGTTTCAATCAATCAATCAAAGGGTTATGTCCACCGCATAGGTGTTCAATTGTCTGTGTGGCAACTCATTTTTCTGCTATTTTTGATACAATTGGTAACATAATTATTGGCCGATAGTTCTCTGGTTTGGTCTTATCACCAGCCTTAAAAACTAGGGCAACTCTTGCAGTCTCCCATGTCAATGGCACTTTACCCTGATTTATCCTTAAATTTTTCATCATTTTATTGTTTTTTATTTATTAGAGAATTACCCACCATCATTTTTCTGTTTTTCTGTTTATTAGGTCGTTTTATGTTTGGCATTTTCCCCCTACTGTATGACAAATGAGACAAAACTGTGACTTTAAAACCAAACGTTCATGATACATATATTCGGTAATTAACACTTTTTAGATGATAAATAGCCTACTCTGAAGGTTTTTATTTATTTATAAAAAAAATAAAAAAATAGTCGCATTTCTTTTTTTCTTTTAAGGGGTCATATTTATTATGAGGTATTTTTCTGCTCTCACAACACTATTTGTGGTTTACATAACATGTAATGGTGGTTCTTTGATCAAAATGTTGTATAAATTATGTTTTACAGACCATCTTCGAGCCGACTCTTTTGTAGGCGGTCTTATTTACGTGCCTCCACTTGGACAGCGTCTTCTCCACTTCACTCATGTTGCAGTTTTTAACGATTCCATATCGAGTCTACTGACAGATATAAGTTACAACTGTATGCTTGTTTGTATTAGAAATGGCAACAGCGGAGGATGCATGTGCATGTATGAGCCAGTCTGCCCCACAAGAGGATGGAGAAAAGGAAGGAGCTTATTGACTACAGTGTTAGACTTCAATTGCGGACTCGCGCAAAACTCTTTGGGTAAATCTCTTTCATATTGCCACTGATTTCACACCTGGGAAAACTGTCACAAATTAAGGCAAATTCCAAATAGCTGGTTTGGAGGAAGTATGAAGAAAGGCAAGATTGTTTTATAAATATCTCCACCTTGCCACCATGGTTTGATTTAAAATGTTCAGGACTTATGCAGATCACAAATACACAAAAACAAGTACCAATTGCTGGGTTGGACATGGCGGAAAGCAAACAAGCTTGGCTTAGCGATACAGTAGGTGGATGACGTGTTAGTTATTGAAGAATTTGAATCTGTTCAAATAGAGAGATAAAAAAAACTTTTATAGAGACCAGAAAGAAGTGGT
>NC_084555.2:20425000-20470000 GCF_033978685.3 Nerophis lumbriciformis | reverse complement strand
ATACTTGATCATTTCGCGATATTGCCATATTTTTGCTGAAAGGATTTAGTAGAGAACATCGACGATAAAGTTCGCAACTTTTGGTCGCTGATGAAAAAGCCTTGCCTGTACCGGAAGTAGCAGACGAGTAGCGTGACGTCACAGGTTGTGGAGCTCCTCACATCCGCACATGGCCACCAGCAGCGAGAGCCATCCGGACAGAGAAAGGGACGATTTCCCCATTAATTTGAGAGAGGATGAAAGATTGGTGGATGAAGAAAGTGAGAGTGAAGGACTAGAGGGCAGTGGGAGCGATTCAGATAGGGAAGATGCTGTGAGAGGCGGGTGGGACCTGATATTCAGCTGGGAATGACTAAAACAGTAAATAAACACAAGACATATATATACTCTATTAGCCACAACACAACCAGGCTTTTATTTAATATGCCACAAATTAATCCCGCATAACAAACACCTACCCCCTCCCGTCCATATAACCCGCCAATACAACTCAAACACCTGCACAACACACTCAATCCCACAGCCCAAAGTACCGTTCACCTCCTCAAAGTTCATACAGAACATATATTTCCCCAAAGTCCCCAAAGTTACGTATGTGACATGCACATAGCGGCACGCACGTACGGGCAAGCGATCAAATGTTTGAAAGCCGCAGCTGCATGCGTACTCACGGTACCGTGTCTGCATATCCAACTCAAAGTCCTCCTGGTAAGAGTCTCTGTTGTCCCAGTTCTCCACAGGCCAATGGTAAAGCTTGACTGTCATCTTCCGGGAATGTAAACAATGAAACACCGGCTGTGTTATCCGGCACAACAGTCAAGGGGTGCATTCTACGGCGGGGTGCGTTATCCGGCACAACACCTGCCGCAATACATCGCTTCCCACCTACAGCTTTCTTCTTTGCTGTCTCCATTGTTCATTGAACAAATTGTAAAAGATTCACCAACACAGATGTCCAGAATACTGTGGAATTTTGCGATGAAAACAGACGACTTAACAGCTGGCCACCATGCTGTCCCAAAATGTCCTCTACAATCCGTGACGTCACGCGCTGACGTCATCATACCGAGACGTTTTCAGCAGGATATTTCGCGCAAAATTTAAAATTGCACTTTAGTAAGCTAACCCGGCCGTATTGGCATGTGTTGCAATGTTAAGATTTCATCATTGATATATAAACTATCAGACTGCGTGGTCGGTAGTAGTGGGTTTCAGTAGGCCTTTAAGCCTCTTGTTAGTGGCCCACACTCTTTGTCTCTATGGGTGGAGGCGTAGATGCAGACATACACACATACACACACACACACTTATAACGTAAACATAAGCTGACCGAGTAGGAATGACCCAAATCAGCTCCAAAATGTAATGATTTGTTCCTTATCCCATTTCGGACACTTCCCAAAAGTTACATGAAAATCCGCTCAAAGCTTTTTAAACCATCTATAGTGGAATGAAAGAAACATAGTTAAGCTTCTTGTCAGTCATCCGCTGACGATTCCATAACCTCCTGGCAGAGGTTAAAAAAACACACAAAAAAAACCACCCAGCATTTGTTTTTACTAGTATTTGTACAAATAAATATTTATACTCCATATTTTCTAATTATTTATAAAAATTTGGTTACCTCATTTATCTAGAACAGGGGCGTCAAACTCATTTTAGATCGGGGGGCCACATGGAGAAAAATCTACTCCCAAGTGGGCCGGACTGGTAAAATCACGGCACGATAACTTAAAAATAAAGACAACTTCAGATTGTTTTCTTTGTTTGAAAATGGAACAAGCACATTCTGAAATTGTACAAAATTGTTACAATTACCTGTTACGGTTAATAGTATATATACTTTAACTTATGTGATAATGTTCATCAGTCAACTCGTTGGTGTTGATTTTCAATCTATCAAGATAAAAAAATATATATATAAAAATCAAATTACAGTATGTTATTTATGTAGTTTGATCATTTTCCTCGACTGATTACGACATCCAGTAGACACGTTTAGAACAGCTGTTTCTTTCATTCAAAGATTTCAGGTTAATTTTTATACTTAGCAAACTCATCCCGCAGGCCGGATAAAACCTGTTCGCGGGCCTGATCCGGCCCTCGGGCCGTACGTTTGACACCCCTGATCTAGTATAACGGGGACAACATATTCTAAACCCTTTTCAACACCATACAATGTATGTAAACTGCAACCACAATGTAAAGCATATTTTCCATTGTTCCACGGAACAATGTTCCGTTCCATTTGAGTATTTTGTAAATTTGAAAAATTGTTATTCTAGTATCGCAACACACATCGTGCAACATCTCTCCCTTTTAACAATGAACATGTCTCTCTTTCTGAGTACCCACCCCCACCAAGGACTGTTTTCACTGCTGGACTCTAGAAAGAGGTTCCAAAGCCTCCAAAGCAGAACCTCAAGGTTTTGTAACAGCTTCTTCCCTCAGCCGTAAGACTCTTAAACGCATCATAATTAAATTATCCCCTCAACTCCCCCCAAAATGGATTAACTCGCTGGAATAAAAAAAAGACAATATAACATACATCCATAAACGTGGACGCATGTGAAAAAGTGCAATATATTTATCTGTACAGTAATCTATTTATTTATTTATATATATTTATATATATTTATTTCTTTTATATATATATTTATATATTATTTATATATATTTATTTATTTATATATGCACCTCATTCTGCGATGAGGTGGCGACTTGTCCAGGGTGTACCCCGCCTTCCGCCCGATTGTAGCTGAGATAGGCTCCAGCGCCCCCGCGACCCCAAAGGGAATAAGCGGTATGGATGGATGCACCTCATTGCTTTTTTATCCTGCACTACCATGAGCTTATGTAACAAAATTTCGTTCTTATCTGTGCTGTAAAGTTCAAATTTGAATGACAATAAAAAGGAAGTCGAAGTCGAAGTCTTATGCATTCAAACATCCTACTGCTCTTTCCTCCACTACTTTGCACCTCTGCTACCTGTGATCACAGACATCAGCCTGTGTTATCCTTAACCCTTCAGCACCTGTCAGCCCAGGGGCCCATTTTCATGGAGATGAAAGCATAGCGATTCTTTTGATAGCACAATTTATTACATGGATTTTCCTTGATGACTAAAGGAAACGAGGAAAAACAAGAGCACATTGGCTCTGTCAAATCCGAAAAAAAGATGACGCTCCATGTTTTTGTACACATAGCATTGCTTTTGGTATACATCTGGTTTTATTTGTACTGTCAAATTGGATGAAAAACAACACCAGAGGCAGTGTGCAAAATAATGTAGATAAAGACATGCCACAATGTGGGAAAAAAGCATTTGATGATTTTGAAAGTGACCATTTTTTGTTTTATTTCACTGTATGCCGTAGAAAATCACAGCACAATGTTTAGATCAGGTGTGTCAAACCTGTTTTCATTGGGGGCCACATTGCAATTACGGCCGCCCTCACGGGTCCGCATGTAGCAGGGTATATATTTTTATTATTATATGTTTCACTGACAGATTGATAGATAACTTGCCTTCATCTTGTTGCATGATCGTATATTCAAGTGTAGAACATATGCAAGTTGCATGAAGTACATGTTTCTGTCAACAATTGAAATAACTAATACATTTAGGCAGAAAGTGCTTTATTATTTCCATCTTTATGCAGGCCTTATAAATGATGTGGACGACCACAAAAAAATGATTGGCCAGATCACATTAAATGACGTGGCGGGCCACATCAAATGGCGGGCCACATTTGGCCTTGAGTTTGACACCTGTGATTGAGCTGAACCGCTGTATTTTCGATCAACGCGAGCTCTGTGGCCTTGTGGTTAGAGTGTCCGTCCTGAGACTGGGAGGTCGTGAGTTCAAACCCCGGCCGAATCATACCAAAGACTACAAAAAATGGGACCCATTGCCTCAGCATCAAGGGTTGGAATTGGGGGTTAAATCACCAAATGATTCCCGAGCGCGGCCACCGCTGCTGCTCACTGCTCCCCTCACCTCCCAGTGGGTGAACATTGGGATGGGTCAAATGCAGAGGACAAATTTCACCACACCTAGTGTGTGTGTGCGAGACAATCGTTGAGACTTTAACTTTAACAGTTGGTGTGGTTTTTCGGCAATCCGTCCATCCATTCTCTACGGCTTGAACTTATCGGGATCGCAGGGGTGCTGCAGCCTATCCCAGCAGCATTCGAGCAGAAGGCGGGGTACATCCTGGACAAGTGTTTTTTCGGGAATAATATGCAATATGTATTTAATATGCAATATGTATTTTTGTTCCATTGTGTTATTAATTTTTGGATAACATCTACAAACGTTTGTACAAACCCTGTTTCCATATGGGTTGGGAAATTGTGTTAGATGTAAATATAAACGGAATACAATGATTTGCAAATCCTTTTCAACCCATATTCAATTGAATGCACTACAAAGACAAGATATTTGATGTTCAAACTCATAAACTTTTTTTTTTTTGCAAATAATAATTAACTTAGAATTTCATGGCTGCAACACGTGCCAAAGTAGTTGGGAAAGGGCATGTTCATCACTGTGTTATATGACCTTTCCTTTTAACAACACTCAGTAAACTAAGGAGACTTTCAAGCTTCTCAGGTGGAATTATTTCCCATTCTTGCTTGATGTACAGCTTTAGTTGTTCAACAGTCCGGGGTCTCCGTTCTAGTTCTAATGTACGACACATTTTTCTAATGTACGACACATTTTCAATGGGAGACAGGTCTGAACTACAGGCAGGCTAGTCTAGTACCCGCACTCTTTTACTATGAAGCCACTTTGATGTAGCATGTGGCTTGGCATTGTCTTGCTGAAATAAGCAGGGGCGTCCATGGTAACATTGCTTGGATGGCAACATATGTTGCTCCAAAACCTCTATGTACCTTTTAACATTAATGGCGCCTTCACAAATGTGTAAGTTACCCATGTCTTGGGCACTAATACACCCCCATACCATCACAGATGCTGGCTTTTCAACTTTGCGCCTATAACAATCCGGATGGTTCTTTTCCTCTTTGGTCCGGAGGACACGACGTCCACAGTTTCCAAAAACAATTTGAAATGTGGACTCGTCAGACCACAGAACACTTTTCCACTTTGTATCAGTCCATCTTAGATGAACTCAGGCCCAGCGAAGTCGACGGCGTTTCTGGGTGTTGTTGATAAACGGTTTTTGCCTTGCATAGGAGAGTTTTAACTTGCACTTACAGATGTAGCGACCAACTGTAGTTACTGACAGTGGGTTTCTGAAGAAAATCTGAGCCCATGTGGTGATATCATTTACACACTGATGTCGCTTGTTGATGCAGTACAGCCTGAGGGACGAAGGTCACAGGCTTAGCTGCTTACGTGCAGTGATTTTTCCAGATTCTCTGAACCCTTTGATGATATTACGGACCGTAGATGGTGAAATCCCTAAATTCCTTGCAATAGCTGGTTGAGAAAGTTTTTTCTTAAACTGTTCAACAATTTGCTCACGCATTTGTTGACAAAGTGGTGACCCTCACCCCATCCTTGTTTGTGAATGACTGAGCATTTCATGGAATCTACTTTTATACCCAATCATGGCACCCACCTGTTCCCAATTTGCCTGTTCACCTGTGGGATGTTCCAAATAAGTATTTGATGAGAATTCCTCAACTTTATCAGTATTTATTGCCACCTTTCCCAATTTCTTTGTCACGTGTTGCTGGCATCAAATTCTAAATGTAATGATTATTTGCAAAAAAAAAATATTTATCAGTTTGAACATCAAATATGTTGTCTTTGTAGCATATTCAATTGAATATGGGTTGAAAATGATTTGCAAATCATTGTATTCCGTTTATATTTACATCTAACACAATTTCCCAACTCATGGAAACAGGGTTTGTACATTCGGGCCACAAAATTAAGAAATTAAGTAAGCGGTCGTACACAAAGACATAGTTCACAGAAGGAGGCATATTTGGCTCGATGTTAAAGTTCGTAAATCGAAAAGTTCACAAATAGAGGGGTTTGTAAATGGAGATCCAGTAAATGCTGTGCGCAGAAACATCTGAAAACCGTAAATGACGCAACACGTTAATGCATAAGTCAGCAACTAAAGGAGGAGCGCTATATACAAATTAGTATTAAATAAATATTATAATACAACTACAAGAAATCATTCATGTCAGGCTCGCGAACAGGTTTTATCCGGCCCGCTGGATGAGTTTGCTAAGTATAAAAATTAGTCAAAAATATTTAATAAAAGAAACTGCTGTTCTAAATGTGTCCACTGGATGTCGCAATCGCAATTATTTGCATCCCCTGCCTCAAGAGCGGGTATGACTTTAGAGGGGGGCGGAACTGTTCATTAGTGATGGTATACACAATGTGGATTGTTACGTTCGTGCCTTGATTGTCAAAGATGTTGTTGGTAAATGTAACCTGTGACATTTATACCAAAATAAATGCTTTTTATAATCTGTACATTTCGTGTTGTACTTATGGCTGCATGGGGACACATTTTCTGGGCGCACATAAATATGCTGAAATAATACGTATCCCTTTCTAACTTCATGTGTGATTAATTGAATGAATTCAAAGTTTTGTAGTGGTTGATGCTATATATGTACCTAATAAACCACATGGTGTTAGTACATCAGTTGAGGAAAATGAGTAAACTACATTAATAACATCTTGTAATTTAATTTTGATATTGTTTTTTCATCTTGATAGATTAAAAATTAACACCAAAGAGAGCATTTTAAAAATGTTGCCGGACTCAATGCCACCTTTTTGACTGATGAACATTATCACATTATTTATTCAGAAAGTATAAATAACAACAAATGACGATAGAATACTAAACCGCGACATGGAAGTTGTAAAAAAACAACAGTATGATTTGTATATTTTCAGAATGTGCTTGGTCTATTTTTAAACTAAAAAAACGATCCGAAGTTTCTTTGATTTTAAGTTGTAATGCCATGATATTACCAGTCAGGCCCACTTGGGAGTAGATGTTTCTCCATGCAGCCTCCGAGCTAAAATGAGTTTGACACCCTTGGTCTGAGTGGCGACTTGTCCAGGGTGTACCCCGCCTTACGCCCGATTGTAGCTGAGATAGGCTCCAGCGCCCCCGCGACCCCAAAGGGAATAAGCGGTAGAAAATGGATGGATGGAGGGTCTACATAAACACAGGTGTAAGGAATCGGTGATCAGGTAAAGTGTTTGAAATCATGAGATTCTTACGGTTTTTTCCTTCATACACTAGCGCAGTTAAACCTATTTTTATTAACAGCAGCAATAGATTATTTGTTTATTTTATGGCACCATTAATGTTTTTGTTGCTAACCATTTTCCTTATAAAATGGACACCTTATCATCGACTCTAGACAATTGTTTGTAAGAGCGCGTCAAAAACGTACTACCACACCTCATGAAAAAATTATATGAGTGCATTATTTCATTCAGAGACCTTTTTCTTGTTTAAAAACAATTGCCATATTTTTCTCAGTTCAGAATTATTGTAATCCCTATTTTGTTTTTTGCTAGGCCAGACTAAGGCACACTAGCTCGCGAGCTTTGTTCAGACTTGAATTTTAACAGCCACATTAAGTCAATAACATCAGCAGCTTTTTACCACCTAAAAAAACATTTCCAAAATAAAATGATTAGTGTCCAAAGCAGACTTAGAAAGACTAATACATGCCTTTGTGTCCAGCATGTTAGACCAGTGGTTCTCAACCTTTTTTCAGTGATGTACCCCCTGTGAAAATTGTTTTAATTCAAGTACCGCTTAATCAGAGCAAAGCATTTTTGGTTGAAAAAAAGAGATAAAGAAGTAAAATACAGCCCTATGTCATCATTTTCTGATTTATTAAATTGTATAACAGTGCAAAATATTGCTCATTTGTAGTGGTCTTTCTTGAACTATTTGGAAAAAAAGATAGGTTTTTATTTATATTTATAAATGATTTTTGAAGTGTTACTATTTTTAGAATATTCAAAAAAATCTCACGTACCCCTTGGCATACCTTCAAGTACCCCCAGGGGTACGCGTACCCCCATTTGAGAACCACTGTGTTAGACCACGGTCATGGCCTTTTCACCGGGCTCTCTAAACGAGCTGTAAAGCAGCCACAGTACATCCAGAATGCTGCTGCTCAAGTCTTGAATAGAACTTGGAAATATGACCATTTACTGTAAGTCAAGTGCTTAGATCACTGCACTGGCTTTTTGTTGCTCAATAGACTTTAACAAAGTTCCGCTTGTACCAAAACACATCTTTGACATGTTAGAGCCATATGAACCATTTACGGCTCTGAGAACCGCAGGGAGTGGTGTCCTGCTGGTGCCTGGAGACAGGATGAAATATGGTGGGGTTGCGTTTTTGTTGTATGACCCTAAAATCTGGAAAAGTCTTCCAAAACATGTGAGACGGGCCTCAATGTTGGCAATGTTCAAATCCGGGCTGACACTTTTATTAATACGACAACTGAAAGTATTTCATCTACACTCTTTAATCATCCATCCATCCATCCATTTTGTACCGCTTGTCCCTTTAAGGGGTCTGTGGGGGGCGCTGGAGCCTTATGATTATTTTATGATGATTATATTGTATGATTTTAACTGGAAATATGATTATTCTTCTGATTATTTTATTTCATTTTGCCTTCTTGTTATTTTCTGTACAACACTTTGAATTGGTGTACGAATTGTTCTCTGTAAATAAATTAGCCTTGCCTCTGTTAGTCTAAGCTTTAATTCTCTCTTCTGAGGAAATACTAAAATGATTTGAAGAAAACAGCAATCAGTATTTCTAGGTGATGGAAAAAGTGACTGAACACTAAAACATGGTTCATGCCATTGTTCCCTAGCTTTGGGACATAATGTAATTTAAGGGAGACAGTCATTTATTTCTGTTTGACAATGTCTCAGGTACTCTGTATTGTTTTTTTCTCTCGACTTGCCTGATTGCCAGTTTTTTTTGAGTGGGTGACGATTCAGCTTGTGTAAAATTAAGTTTGATTTGCAAATGTTAACGCTCACCCAACTGTACATTTTCTTCAATAAAAAAGAAAGTAAAACAATTACATAGAAACTAGTAATTAATGAAAATGAGTAAAATTAACTGTTAAAGGTTAGTACAATTAGTGGACCAGCAGCACGCACAATCATGTGTGCTTACGGACTGTATCCCTTGCAGACTGTATTGATATATATTGATATATAATGTAGGAACCAGATATGTACATATGGTGTACTAATTGTAAGTGTATCTTGTGTTTTTTATGTTGATTTAATAAATAAATGAATAAATAAAAAATAAAAATGAAAATACCGATATTAAAAAAAACGATACCGATAATTTCCGATATTACATTCTAAAGCATTTATCGGCTGATAATATCGGCAGGCCGATATCGGACATCTCTAGTTTTTATCAATGTTTAGTTCCAACACTTTTGGTTTTGTTGAAGTGGCATATTCAAATAAGTTTTAATGTGGCATTATCTGCCATATGTGGCAGATAAAGCCACAAAAATCCAGATGGTGACTTTAGTCGAACAGTGCATATCACTAGAACAAAATGAAGCTAGATTTAAGATTTGCCCTACGTATGTGCTTGTCATACATTGTTCAGAAACTGTACATCTCATCAAACCACTACAGTAATCGTATTCCAAGCCCCAAAATAAATAAGAACTTCACCTGCCCCACAAAATGTATCCTTCAGAGGGAGCTTGAGACAAACTAAACGAATCAAGATTGGACTGATTCAAAATCTATTAAAGCAATGAATATGAGAAGATGGTTTTACTAAGTAACCTGCTCACCGCCACTGGCATAATGATGCATGTGGAAAACGCATGCATCGTGTCTTATTTGTGGATATAGTCATTGGATTGCATTTGTAATTTCTCTGCCAGAGATGACTGAAGCAATGGGAACCTCATCATGTCCTACGTACCACACCATAGTTTTCATCATTGGGTGCGGAGAGAGAGGCCTTGTCACTTAAAAGCCTCATTGCCTGATTCACCTCCTCATTTATTACCCGAGCCTTTCTCTGTTCATTTCTGTTGCCAAAAGAGTGGGAGGAACTCTTGAGAACCAAAAATTAGACGCTATTCACAAAATATATCCTGAAATGTTTTTCCTTCACTACAAGATGGTTCTTTATTCCATATCCACCTACGGAGTTGAATCCTTGTGTTTCCGCCCTTCTCCTTCACTGTCATAGTTGGCATGCATATAGCCTCTCCTAAGCTGTGCCTGTCCCTGGAGCAGGATCTGGCATCTGGATATCTGCCTTTGTGCAGGCGTTTGTAACTCATGAAATGTTCTTTTGAGGATTCTTTACTAATCTCATCCAGTAGGGCATTTCTGCGATTATCAAAGGTCAGACTGTTTTAGGCTTTATATTGTCGAAAAAGTTGACGACCTTAGTGAACATAATAAACTCCTGCACATTGTCTCTTTTGTCAGGAAGTGACAACTGTACTTCAATGAATAGATTTGAATACAAAAGTATTGATCGGCCATCGATCAGTATTGTGTAGAGTGTGGTGCCGCTCCCCGAAACTAATAATAATCACCCTCATTAACGCAAATGAACAGCATTTCTTTGTATCTTAAAGGGGAACTGCACCTTTTTTGGAATTTTGTCTATCGTTCACAACCATTATGAAAGACATGATGACGGATATATATTTTTAATGCATTCCAAATATCAAATAAACGTGAATAAAAGTCTGCTTACAGCGGAGCCAATCCGAATAATAACCATTCTAAAAGGGGCAACAATACTCAATTTGTCATGATCTGTTGTCCGGATCATGTTTTGTTTAGTTATGTTCTGTTAGTTTTGGACTTCTTTAGTTCCCGTTTAGGCTTCCTTGTTTGCTTTTTTAACCATGGCGACTTATTGTGTTCACCTGTCTCTGATTAGTGCCCACCTGCTTCCTGAGCACTAATCAGAGGCATTATTTAAGTTATCTTTGCCAGTCAGTCGGCCTGGCTTCGTTTATTATGTCATACTGTTTACGTCTCGTAATGCCAAGTAAGTTTTGTCCTTGTCCAGGCCATAGCTTCTGCTAAGTAGTAGCTTCACCTGTGTTTTAGGCACGCTTGCCTTTTTTTTGTTGTATTGTTTGTGTTTGTGGTAGTTTGGATTATTTATGTTTAATGAATCCAAGCCTACCTTCACGCTGTCGTCCGGAGCCGTCTTTTGCACTGAAAGAACGAACCGCAGCAAGCTGCAACCCCCACGTGACACAATTTACATTACATGACTTAAATATTAACCAAGTATTAGTCATATTAATTGTATAAGCGCTAACGCAGACAAACTATTTATAGTGGCGCCATTATCACTTCATGTGTCCCTATGTTTACATCATCAACTGATCAGCTGCTTCCTCGTTTCCTTGCTCTCTGTAAGTTTATTGTTGATCATAAATCATGCCTCTCACCCGGACAGAAGGTGGCTGTTGATATAATCTGACAAGTTGGGACACGTTGACAACCATATAGGACCTGAAACTGGCGAGGACAACAGGAAAAGCACTTGTTTACACTTCGCGCCCCACCCCGTTTCTTCGCGAGGATTATGATACAGTTCTCATCTAAATGAGAATATATGAACATCTGAGCAGTCCGTATCCTAATGACAGCTGACCTTATACAGTAAGTGATGTTTTATAATGTTTGTTGGCTCTCATGAAGTCTGCAGGGAGCAGAAATCAGTGCTTAAGAAAAAAACTACTTTTTTGAAAATAATGTTTAGCGTATACTTAAAATTATCAAAATACGTAAATATTAAATGTTATTATAAATGTGCCTCTTACTACATTACATATATACTTACATCATGTATATACAACTCTAATGGAGATATTTAGATGTTTTTTAGAGGCTTTGTAGGCAGAATTGAACAGCTCCCGTAGGCTCCAGTAGCGGACTTTTCATCACATTTATTTAATATTTAATTATGATTGTGAACGATAGGCAAAATTCCAAAATAAGTGCAGTTCCCTTTTAAGTATCACTATCTAGTATCATTATCACTGGATGTTGAGGCTAAACACATCGAGAGTAAGCCAGGAGCAGGCATGCTAACAGCTTAGCTAACCGATAAGGTAGCTTTAAACAACACCAATAAATAAGTGATTAGTAAACTTTAAGAAGTGTAGATCGAACCGCGTAACAGCAAAAAGTAAGCGTATACAGTATTAGAAGGAAATTAGCAAGTACAGTAGATTAATAACAGTCTAGAGCAGGAATGTGTCAAACTCAAATACAGAGTGGGCCAAAATTTAAAACTGAACAAAGCCGCGGGCCAAGGTTGAACACATTAACCTTTTAATAGGGACCCAAACAAGTTTTGCATTGAATATTGAACAAGCAAGGCTTATATAACTTTATAGTGACATGCAAAATCGAGTTTCAAATAATAATAATAATAATAATTTAAAAATATCAATGGCATATCAAATACAATTTAAATAAAAATGTAATGCCTATTTTCTATTTGCAGCCTTCAGAGGTAAATATCAACATTAACTTTTTCCACAGGCTAATAAATTTGAAAATAAAATAACAATGAATAAACCAACCAATCAGGACTTTAAACTGCTCACTTTGCAACACTGATCTAATCTGATGTGCCCAAGCCAGATACCTACCATCAATTCTTGGATGCTAGTTCATTAATGTCGGGGCTCAGGCTTTGAGCTGAGGCAACCTTCATTTTCGAACGAAGGTGTTCATCAGTCATTATATCTCGTAGCCCACCCGGACCACAGTCTTGGGGGCGTGCCTAAAAGACACTGCCTTTAACGTTCGCTATGAGCTGTCGTCACGTCCGCTTTTCATCCATTCTAACAACGTGCCGGCCCAGTCACAAGATATGTGCGGCTTCTGTATGAACACACCACGAATGCAACGCATACTTGTTCAACAGCGATACAGGTCACACTGAGGGTGCCCGCATAAACAACTTTAACAATGTTAGAAATATACGCCACACTGTGAATCCGCACCAAACAAGAATGACAAACACATTTCGGGAGAACATGAATGAATGAATGAAATAAGTTTATTTCGGTCATATAATCAACCATCAACCATTAACCATTTTGTGTGACCAGTTTAAAAGTACAGACTATACATATACAGTATAACAATCATACACATTTACACACAAAAGGAAAAGAAAAGAAAAGAAAAAGCATGACCGAAAAAGGAATAGGCTGAAGCCAAAGCTTATATTTGCCTATCCTATACCTTCACTGAAAATAAGATTACCTGGAACATCAATGTTAAAAAAAAAAATAAATCAATGGGATAAAAGTAATTGTTACTATATTTTATAATTTTCAATTATCTCACCTTTCAATGTTTTCTTAAACCTTAACAAAGAAGTACATGTCTTCAACTCATCACTGAGCTTATTCCACCATTTAACTCCTAAAACTGAAATACATTTGTATTTAATATTCGTTCTTGCTTTACCTATTTCAAAAATCAATACCCCCCGTAAATTATGGGTTTCTCCTCTTAATTGAAATAACCTAAGAATACAAGCTGGAAGGCTGTTGTTCTTTACTCGAAACATAATTTCCATTGTTTTTAAAAACACAATATCTGAAAATTTTAACACATTAGAACTTATAAATAATGGATTGGTATGTTCATAGTAGCACGCTTTGTGTATTATTCTTATTACCCTTTTTTGAAGTTTAATTATTGGGTCTATGTTTGTTCTATAAACATTTCCCCAAACTTCAACACAATATGTTAAATATGGAAAAATAAAAGAATAATATAACATATGCAAACATTTCTTATTCAGCATGTGTTTTACTTTATAAAGAATAGCAATGGATTTGGATATTTTTCCCTTTATATATTCAATATGCGGTTTCCAACATAATTTATGATCAATTATTATTCCCAAGAATTTAGTTTCATATACGCTATCAATTTCCACTTGATTTAATTTTAGTTTTACTTCACGATTTGTTCTTGCACCACTAAACACCATAAATTTAGTTTTCTTATCATTCAATGATAACTTATTGATATCAAACCATTTTTTTAGCTGAATCAACTCAACCTCTATTACCCTCAACACTTCCTTCAAGTCTTCTCCTGAACAATATACATTTGTATCATCTGCAAACATAATACATTTCAATTTATTAGATACTGAACAAATATCATTTAAATATAGTATAAATAACTTAGGTCCCAATACCGATCCTTGTGGAACCTCACAAGTTACTCTTCTTGGCTGTGATTTAGTCTTATTGATTTCCACATATTGAGATCTATTACTTAAATAACTACTTAACCACTCTTGTGAAACACCTCTTATGCCATAGTTTTCCAATTTTTGCAGAAGTAAGGAATGATCGATTGTGTCAAAAGCTTTACATAAATCAATAAATACTCCAACGGTGTGTTGCTTTTTTTCTATTGCTGTAGCTACGTTTTCTACAAAGTCCATCACTGCTAGGGATGTAGATCGATTACTCCTGAACCCATACTGATGGTCATTCAGTAGCTCATGTTTGTCAATGAACTTATCAAGTCTATTTACAAATAATTTCTCAAGAATTTTTGCAAATTGAGGTAGTAGAGACACAGGTCTATAATTTGAGACCATATGTTTATCACCATTTTTATAAATCGGAATAACTTTAGCAATTTTCATTTTGTCAGGAAAAGTTCCAGTTGATAAAGATGTATTACATATATAAGTAAACGGCTTCAGGACACAATCCATCACTTCTTTAACAAGTGACATATCCACGTTGTTACCATCGACAGATCCGCATCGTAACACAACATAAACACAACAGAACAAATACCCAGAACCCTTTGCAGCATTAACTCTTCCGGGATGCTACAATATACACCCCCGCTACCACCAACCCCACCCCCTCCCCCACTTTGTAGAGTTTGACACCCATGGTCGAGAGAGAGGATAATACAACAAAAAACTGTTGGTGTGTCAGCATTGTCACAGCCAGTACACAACATTTAAGAAGGGCGGATTGGAGTTTGCATGTTCTCCCCGTGACTGCGTGGGTTCCCTCCAGGTACTCTGGCTTCCTCCCACCTCCAAAGGCATGCACCTGTTGTCTGTCTATCTGTGTTGGCTCTGCGATGAGGTGGCGACTTGTCTAGAGTGTTCCCCGCCTACCGCCTGAATGCAGCTGAGATAGGCTCCAGCACCCCCCGCGACTCTGAAAGGAACAAGCGGTAGAAACTGGATGGATGGATGGATGGAATTGACTAGTAAGCAGTGTTAGGACAAACAGTGTTACATTATAACGGTGTTACTAACGTCGTTGCTTTTACAAGTAATGCAACAAGTAATCTAATTACTTTTACGTACGTTACAACGCCGTTTCCGATGCATTTGATGTAACGTGGCACGCTACTTCTGAAGTGGCTATATGTCAACAAGACGGCATCAGAAGTACCGCAAGTTTAATACAGTATGTGACTTTTTGTTAATGGAAGCAGCAACCAGCACCATACTAAAATGAACTTGATGTTAAAAAGGAAGAAGAAACATCACACAAGTACACACAAACACACGCATACACACACACACACACACACACACACAAGGTTAAACTAGCAAACACAGCTTAGTTTAAATGCTGCTTTGAGGCACGCTCTTGCTGACGTTGCAACAGTCACCGTCTTTTAAAGACACACTCGGTCCTTAAGAAACGTCTCTCAACTGCATATGCCTGATATTAGATTTTTTGTTTTTGTTTTCAAGTAACACATGAATTACTTTCCCAAGTGAATATTTACTTGTATCAAAGAGTAATTATGTTAGCAATTTAATTACGTTTTTAGTAACGTAACGAGTAACTTTGTTACGTACGGCGGGGGAAGGAGACGACACCACGGCAAGAATCAGTTCAATAGGTTTATTGAACTTGATGAGTAGGTGGGATGTGTTTGCTACTCTAAGTGATAGGTGCAAAACGATGTGTAGAATTAACCATGTGAATGTTACCAGAGTTTGTTGTATGTGCGTGTTGGATGAATCCTTCGTCAGACCAAAGGGGCAAGGCGAGAAGAGAGTCCGTGGCCAGGCAAGCGGTTGGGGGCTGGAGAGAAGCAACGAGGTCCGTGTCCAAGCAGGGGTCGAGGATCGGGGCAGGCAGTCCGGAATCCAGAGGGAAGTCGACGCACACAGCTTGAAGTACTATGGGAAGTACTATGGGAGACACAGAGGACATAAGACACGGGAACAGGGAAGGCACAGAGAGAGATCAAGCGCGCAGGGGGGGAAGCCAGAGACGGGATGCTTACTACGGGAGTGAACTACGTTCCGGCACTGGATCTTCGGGTCCGCTAGTCTTCATGTCGTGCACTGATTGAGGATTGCCTGCAGCCTTGCAGGTGCGTGGCCGCGATGCGTGCAGAGCGAGCAGGGACGTGTCCCGGCGCGTCTCTAGCGGAGGTGCCGGCAAAGCTTGCTGCAGATGACATGCGGGATTGCGCATGCGCCGTGACAAACTATAATTTATTACTTTTCAAACTTAATTTTTTCGAACACTGCTTGTAAGTTAGATGGGATAGGCTCCAGCTCCCCCGTGACACTAATAAGGACCGCATGAATTCTGATCGCAGTGTTTGATCGTAAATATTTGTTAAAAAATGTACTATCAGGTCCCAAGAGGTAAAACACATTGCATCATGCATCGCAGCATGGATCATTTATGTGTTGTAAATAGTTGCATTTGTTGGGATTTGTGTAAGTTGTGTTACTTATTAGTGAGATGTTTTTGTGTACAATAGTTGAATGTTTCAACTGTGATTGCGAGGTCTGTGGCAGGAGGCTCATGCATGCGTATTCCGAAGTAAAAGCTTTTCTATATACTAATTGGCAACGGTGACAGAAGTTGGTGGATCCAGACTGGTTACCCTACCTTTTTGACCTTTTAACAACACTTGCGTGTGTGTGTGTGTGTGTGTGTGTGTGTGTGTGTGTGTGTGTGTGTGTGTGTGTGTGCGCGCGCGCGCATACGTGCGTGTAACATATCTGCTTTTATTCACCAATTTAGATTTGTCTGCTGCAGTGCACATTTGTCTCTCCTCATGTGTGCAATAATGCAACCATCTGCCCATTCAACCACACACATAATGTTAACAGCCTGCTAGGGGATATATTGATTAAATCAAGTCTCTCTGTCAGGCAGTAATGTCTAAAGTGTGGGGGACATTAATGCGGCCATTTGTTATTTTGTCAAGATCTCATGTGCTGCAAAGAAATGTAACTAAATGAAAAAAATATATATTTTCTTAGGTGCCTAATCAGAAGCAAACTATGACTATGTTGCATAGTGTGCAAGTTATTTAATAGGATGTTGTACTGGTCAGGATGAGTGAGAGTTCAGTAACTGCTGATGTTGCCATCATAAGAATTACTGGTCATGGCTGTATAAGAGCAAAGGGGACAAATAGGCTAAGTTATGTAATTCTTGTTTTTTCTTCTATTCCTGTTACTTCACAAAACCCATAGGGCTCTTCTGTCACTGATAATGTTACTTTTAAAGGGATTTTCTTGTTTGTTATTTTGTTCACAATCATTATGAAAGACATGACGAAAGATGTTTTTTAATACATTCTAACTCGTAAATAAACGTAAAAAAAAGGCAATTTACAGAAGAGGTCCTCTATTACGCCCATAAAACCCAATAAATAACCATCCAAAAAGCGCCAACAATACTCCATTTAGTTTGTGACTTAAATATTAACCAAATATTAGTGATATTGTTATTATAAGCGCTGACGCAGACAAACTATTCAAAGCGGTGCTGTGATCATGAGCATGTGTGCCAATGTTGACATCATCGACTGATCAGCTGCTTCCTCGTTTCCTTGCTCGTTAAATCTATTATAGATCATAAATCATGCCTCTCACCTGGATAGTAGACGGACGAAGACGTATTCCAACAAGTTGGTACGCTTTGACAGCCAATTTAGACTCTGAATTGGCGAGAAAGACACGAAAACACGCATGGTTCCAACCTTCTTTTCTTCGCGAGGATTATGATACATTCTTCACCTAAATGGGAATATATGAACAACCTAGCAGTCAGCGTCTGAATGGCCGCAGGCCTTGTACAGTAGGTGATGTTTTATTATGTTTTTTGTCTCTCATGAAGTCTGCAGTGAGTAATAATCAGTGATGTTAAAAAAAAAAAAAGCAAACATTGTTATGCGTTTTTGAAATTAATGTGCCGCGTACGCTTAAAATGAGTAAAATACGTAAATATGAAATGTTATTATAAATGTGCTCGTTACTACATTACATATATAATTACAGTTAGAGGTGGGTAGTAATGCGGTACATTTACACCGTTACATTAACTTAAGTAACTTTTTAGATAAATTGTACTTGTCAGAGTAGTTTAATGTAACATATTTTTTACTTGAGTAATTTTGAGAAGAAGAAACACTACTTTTACTCCGTTACATTGAGTTTCATTCCGATCGTTACATTTCCTAATATCACAATAATAATTATAATCATCGATTAAGGCTTGCAAAGACGTATTCTTATGTCAGCCAGCCTGTTTCCGGCAAGCACTGTCACATGATTGTTTCACCAACCCAATGTAAGCAGTCGTGACTTTTGAAACCATTTAATCAATCAAACAAACACGAAGTACAACTATAGGAAGCTGAAATAGGTCAATATTTTTAGAGTATATGATAAAATAGAGACCTTCTTACTTGTTTAATAAGTGTCAGAATGTTCCCAAAGAAGACACTTTAATTACGTGACATGACCCCCGCACATCCCGGCCGGCTGTTTGAGACAACTGCTGAACAGAAACTTCCTAAAACAGAAGATTAAAAAAGCAATCTTTTGTATGTCTCTGATCATCCTATCTCATTAAAACATCCCTAACAACATCAAAAAGCAGTGAAAAGTTGTACTTATCTGTTAGATCCGAAGCTTTAAAGTTACTAGCGCTAGCTTATTAGCATGTAGCATCCTCTAATTATACTATATTTACATCTAACATAGCTTAACAGGCTGGAACGACCACAGTCGCCCCCTGGTGTACAAGAGGCACACTGCGTTTGGGCAACAGTCACATTTGAGATAAGAGGATGCATACTTGCCAACCCTCCCGGATTTTCCAGGAGACTCCCGAAATTCAGCGCTTCTCCCGAAAACCTCCCGGGACAAATTTTCTCCCGGGGGGGCGTGGTTGGGGCGGGGGCGTGGCGGGCGGGCCAATTTAGAACAGAAATACTATGGTCCGTAAACCAGGCACGGGTAGATTTTGCGCTGTGTGCAGGCGCCAAGTCCTGTTGGAACTTGAAATCTCCATCTCCATAGAGCAGGTCAGCAGCAGGAAGCATGAAGTGCTCTAAAACTTGCTGGTAGACGGCTGCGTTGACCCTGGATCTCAGGAAACAGAGTGGACCGACACCAGCAGATGACATGGCACCCCAAACCATCACCCAACCATGCAAATTTTGCATTTCCTTTGGAAATCGAGGTCCCAGAGTCTGGAGGAAGACAGGAGAGGCACAGGATCCACGTTGCCTGAAGTCTAGTGTAAAGTTTCCACCATCAGTGATGGTTTGGGGTGCCATGTCATCTGCTGGTGTCGGTCCACTCTGTTTCCTGAGATCCAGGGTCAACGCAGCCGTCTACCAGCAAGTTTTAGAGCACTTCATGCTTCCTGCTGCTGACCTGCTCTATGGAGATGGAGATTTCAAGTTCCAACAGGACTTGGCGCCTGCACACAGCGCAAAATCTACCCGTGCCTGGTTTACGGACCATGGTATTTCTGTTCTAAATTGGCCCGCCAACTCCCCTGACCTTAGCCCCATAGAAAATCTGTGGGGTATTGTGAAAAGGAAGATGCAGAATGCCAGACCCAAAAACGCAGAAGAGTTGAAGGCCACTATCAGAGCAACCTGGGCTCTCATAACACCTGAGCAGTGCCAGAAACTCATCGACTCCATGCCACGCCGCATTAACGCAGTAATTGAGGCAAAAGGAGCTCCAACCAAGTATTGAGTATTGTACATGCTCATATTTTTCATTTTCATACTTTTTAGTTGGCCAACATTTCTAAAAATCCCTTTTTTGTATTAGCCTTAAGTAATATTCTAATTTTGTGACACACGGAATTTTGGATTTTCATTTGTTGCCACTTCAAATCATCAAAATTAAATGAAATAAACATTTGAATGCATCAGTCTGTGTGCAATGAGTAAATATAATGTACAAGTTACACCTTTTGAATGCAATTACTGAAATAAATCAAGTTTTTCAAAATATTCTAATTTACTGGATTTTACCTGTATATATGTGTATATAAATAAAAGAAATACTTGAATTGCAGTGTTCATTTATTTACACATATACACACACATAACACTCATCTACTCATTGTTGAGTTAAGGGTTGAATTGTCCATCCTTGTTCTATTCTCTGTCACTATTTTTCTAACCATGCTGAACACCCACTCTGATGATGCATTGATGTGTGGCACGCACAACAGTGCTTTCATCAAATGCATTAGAGTCTGGAATCTTCCATCTCTCCCTAGCATGGCCCAAAACAGGTCAATCTTTGCTTCCTGAGGAAGATCTTCAGTGCCAAGCACTTGGTAGTCCACTACTTCTTCCCGGAGGCTATCCAGGTCCACTTACAAGCTGTTATGAGAGTAGCGTGTGTGTGTGTGTGGCCCTTTAATAGGTGAGCATGTGTGGTGAGTGACGTCAGTGAGTGTGTGGGCGAGAGAAGAGAGGGAGCGGTAGCGTGAGTGCGGGCGGGGACTAGTTTGTTTTGTGTTGGATTGGCTGTGTGCAAGCAATCAATAAAGCAAAATTTGCAACTAATCGCCGGACTCAGGCAGGAAAGGTGCAACAAAGCGTATTTCTTCATCTTACTCGTCGTCGGCGTCGCCAGGGCTGTATCTTCTTCGTTCTTCTGCTTCGTCTCCTTGTTGTGTGCGCAGTTGTGCACTGCACTCTCTAAAAGCCGTATATGTTATTGATGTTATAGATGGCAGTATTGTCCTGTTTAAGAGTGTCACAACATTGCTGTTTACGGCAGACAAACTGCTTTAGGGTAGACAAAAACATGACTGCTGTTGTTGTGTGTTGTTACCGCGCTGGGAGGACGTTAATGAAACTGCCTAACAATAAACCTACATAAGAAACCAAGAACTCGCCCTCGATTATTCTACAGTTATATTGTACACTGTTTATATTGTGGGAAAGCGGACTCAGGCCACGCCCCCTCCAGCTCCGCCTGAATTTCGGGAGATTTTCGGGAGAAAATTTGTCCCGGGAGGTTTTCGGGAGAGGCGCTGAATTTCGGGAGTCTCCCGGGAGGGTTGGCAAGTATGAGGTACTGTACTGTGCAATCTACTAATAAAAGTTTCACTCAATCAATCAAAGACTGTAAAAAGTGACGTGACATCAGACAAGGCAGCACCAATCTTCAATGGTTACTTTCGAACTAGTAAAATTAACATTTATATGATGTGCTGCCATCTGTGTCTGTAGAAATGTTCACATTTCAGCTTACAGGAATTTTACGTCCAAATAGAGAAAACATTCATCCATCCATCCATTTTCTACCGCTTATTCCCTTTGGGGTCGCGGGGGGCGCTGGAGCCTATCTCAGCTACAATCGGGCGGAAGGCGGGGTACACCCTGGACAAGTCGCCACCTCATGTTAAAGTAAATTGTAAATGAATTTTATGTTTTTCACACACACACACATGCACACAAACTACAACTGTAGTCCAAGAACCATTAAAAAATAACGACTAAATAAATCAGAAGTTACTCACAAGGCACTCAATACTTGAGTCGTTTTTTCACAGAATACTTACTTTCTCGTATACAAGTAATTATTTTGATGACTACTTTTTACTTTTACTTGAGTCATAATATTCTAAAGTAACGGTACTCTTACTTGAGTACAATGTTTGGGTATTCTACCCACCTTTGCTTACAGCATGTTTCTAAAACCGTAATGGAGTGTTTGGATGTTTTTAAGGGCTTTATAGGCACAATAGAGCAGCTCCCATAGGCTGCATTGTAAGCTGACTTTTGATCGCCTTTATTTACTATTTAGAATGGGTTAAAAAAATACATTCGTCGTCATGTCTTTTCATGATTGTGAAAATTCCAAAAACAAGTGCAGTTCCCTGTTAAGCCTCATTTCATGTATTCATGAAATACAGTGCATTATAGTAAAGTCCATAAGCAATCGTCACTCTTGTCTGACATCTGTGAAAAAATGTATATTATTAGTTAGCTCATTATGACGAGCACATTTTAGATCACTACCAACAAACACTATTTTGCTTTTGGCCCCATTTCGGTCTTTAATATTACTTGTCATGCTAGGGGCTGAAGCGACCGCAGCCTATAGTAAATATTGTATTTATGCTCTAGCTATGGAAATATTACATTTATTAATAAAAATTCCTACTTCATTTACCACGACTGGGCCCGGAACCAATTATCAGCGTTACCAAGGGTTTACTGTATAATTATTGACGGCCAGATGTAGATTTGGCTATGGGAGCCTGAGCGTGAGCATACAAGACACAACCAACAAAAATGCAGTTTAAGTACGCATACAATAAGCTATTGGTAAGAAGTGTATTATTAATATTTTGCAAGTTATGTAAAGATTTATTTGTATTTGTAATAAATAATCACGTGCAAACAATCAACAAAAAGACTACATTGACAACTACAATTTAGTTAAATCGAATATGTTAAATCGTCATGGGTTAATAGTGCAGAGAATGTCCAAAGTTTATACGAAAAGGCACAAACAATAGGTTGTTAGGTCCAAGAGGAAAAGAAAAGTGCTGGATATTTCCGCAGTGAAGCCAATTCAAAACTGCTACGCTGCTTCGGCATGAATTGAAAAAAGTGAACTCAACACCAAAAAGAGCAAAAACTATGAAATTAAAATGTTTTTTAGACATTATATCTTTAGTTGTTTTCGAAATATCGCCGTAAATCTGCCACAATGACGGAGTTGGAAGCGATGCTAGATTAGCATTTTCTGTACATAAGAATGGACGCGGTTGCGATGCTGCTAAACAGGACTAAAACTATTTTAAAAGACATGTCGACTCATCGCTTAATAAAAGTTTAGCTGAGACAAAAAATAGTTATGTCTATGAGGTCAAGTCTCTGGCACGGCTGCTCTACCCACCACGCCATGCCGCCCCTATAATTAATTGAACATCTAATACAAAACATCAGTTCCATTGCTGTGAAAATCAATAATTATGCATAAATACTTACAGGTTTGAGCTTCTCTTGTCAGCGGGTGTGGTATATCATGACACATTTCTCCGAGCTCTAGGTTTCAAGGGAGGTTCCCAGGCTCTATTTGTGTCAAAGGCTGTACAATCCTTCACCCTTTGTCTGACTTCACGGATAAATCAGACACCACGTTGCTTGATGTGAACGTGCAAAACCAAGTGGGTAGGGGTAAGACAAGGGTCAAGGGCTAAAATTTGAATTAGATATACCGTAACAAGTGAGGCGTTTAAACGATCTAAGACAGGGGTGCCAAAATCTGGTCCGCGGGCCAAATTTGGCCCGCCGTGTAATTTCACTTGGCCCTTGAGGCGATATCAAATTAACACTAGAGCTGGCCCACCGATTATATTCAGCGGCGGTGCCGCGGTAACACCGCATTCACCGCTAATTCTCATACTTGCCAACCCTACCAAAATCGTCACATCCGCTTTTCACCCAGTCCAGCGAATGCTGGCCCAGGCACATAATATGTGCAGCATCAGTACGCACACACAGTAAATGCAATGCATACTTGGCCAACAGCGATACAGGTTACACTGACGGTGCACGTATAAATAACTGTAACACTGTTAGAAATATGCGCCACACTGTGAATTCACACCAAACAAGAATGACAAACACATTTCGGGAGAACATCCGCACCGTAACACAACATAAACACACCAAAACAAATACCCAGAATCCCATGCAGCCCTAACTCTTCCGGGCTGCAATATACACCCCCGTTACCACCAAACCCCGCCCACCTCAACCGATGCAAGGAAGGGGGGGATTTGGTGGTAGCGAGGGTGTATATTGCAGCCCGAGTTAGGGCTGCATGGGATTCTGGGTATTTGTTTTGTTGTGTTTATGTTGTGTTACTGTGCGGATGTTCTCCCAAAATGTGTTTGTCATTCTTGTTTGGTGTTGATTCACAGGGTGGCGCATATTTCTAACAGTGTTAAAGTTGTTTATACGAGCACCGTCAGTGTAACCTGTAATGCTGTTGGCCAAGTATGCATTGCATTTACATGTGTGTGCGAGCTGAAGTCACATATTTAGTAATCGGGCCGGCACGTTGTTAGAATGGATGAAAAGCAGACGTGACGACAGCTCGTGGATAAACGCAGTGCCTTTAAAGCACGCCCCCAAGACTGTGGATGAGATATAATGACTGATGAACACCTTCGTTCAATAATGAGGGATGCCTCAGCTCAAAGCCTGAGCCCCGACATTATTGAACTAGCATCCAAGAAAAGATGGCAGGTATCTGGCTTGGGCACATCAGATTAGATCAGTGTGTTGCAAGCTGAGCAGTTTAAAGTCCTGAATGGTTGGTTTATTCATTGTTGTTTTATTTTCTAATTTATTAGCCTGTGGAAAAAGTTAATGTTGAAATTTACCTCAGAAGGCTGCAAATAGAAAAGAGACAATCAATTTGTTTTTAAATTGTATTTGATATGCCATTGATATTTTTTAATTATTATTATTATTATTATTATTATAAACTCGATTTTGCATGTCACTATAAAGTTATATAAGCCTTGCTTGTTCAATATTCAATGCAAAACATGTTTGGGTCCATATTAAAAGGTTAATTTGTTCAACCTTGGCCCGTGGCTTTGTTCAGTTTTAAATTTTGGCCCACTCTGTATTTGAGTTTGACACCCCTGATCTAAGAAATAAGCATTATATTCAGTATGCTACAGTAGGTTTTATACAAACAGTTTTCCAATAGTACAAAAATTACATAACTATTCCATTACAAATCTTTACTGTGAGTACATGACATGGTGTGTTACATCAAAAATGACTTACCTTTTCACTGTTGTTGAAACATTTAAGTGCAGAATGGTCTGACAAGAAGAATGTTCTCAATAGAGTAGTGCTTTTTTCTTGTCACATTTTTAAAGCTTGGCTGTGTAGTTTTCTTAGTTGTTACCTTTTCCACCGTGGAAGTGCGAGTCTGAATGTCAGCTCAGCAAAGGAAGCTTTACTTTTATCTTGATTTCACAGTTTTAATGCTAACCTAAAAAAAGCAACACATTTGTATTCCATGTATATAGTTTTCTATTACAACCTGTAATTCATCAACCCTGCCATGGAATCTATTGAGATACTCAAAATATGATTTCTAAACACAATTAGATTTTGTGACACTTTAAACATAGTTCTGTACAAGTACAAACTGATCCTGATTTACAAAGAACATAACAGCATGGAAATGAAAACAAAAAAACCCGACAACAAAAAACTAAATTTTTTAAATTAAAATTATAAATCAATTCAATATGGAAATGAATAAGATTCAGTTGTTAATCGGGTTTTTTGTCAGCACCCCTATTATCTAAATTGTTGTTATTCTTATGTAATCATCCATAACTATTGCCTTTACTTTGTAACCAACATACTTAAATGTGATTTAATAAAAAAAATAAAAATAATAACTTCTTCACCTTTATAATAGTGTTTCGGAAAAAAAACAAAAAAACATCTAAAAATGTCTACATTGATGATGGTATCAAAACAACACCATTTTACTACATTGAAGTATGTGACCTTGCAAACTTATTTGTATTGCATAATTTGAAAGTTTACAACTAATAGAAACAAAAATATGACTCCAATTTTAAAGTTGGCTTGTAGGTTTATCAGAAACTACAATTCTGGTTGAAATAATTTCAGTGTAACCCCAAACAATAGTCTAACATGAACATCAATGTTTCAGTCACATAAAACAAAGCTTTACACAGAAAGCAGCTAAGGTAAGACTCATATTATCAATCAATCAATCAATGTTTATTTATATAGCCCTAAATCACAAGTGTCTCAAAGGGCTGCACAATCCACAACGATAGAGTGAGGATGACTATTGATTATCAATATAGCAACATAACCACATCATGCATGACTTGTGCATGTGCACTACATCTCATTTGTGTCAGTTGTATGTTGAACACCTTCAGGTGAAATCTGCAGAGATGTTTTTGCACCCAACAACATTGTCTGCTCCCTCACTTTCCAACAGTATGTTGTTGGTATTTTTATTGTAAATTTATACGATTGTACTGGGATAGTCAGTAGTTCAAAAACATTTTGTTACAACATGCTCATCATTTGTGCGTATAAAAAAAGCACACGTCCATTGAATACACTTTATTAGCTTCTGTAGAGCCCAGTGAATCACTCATTACTATGGTAGCTTTTTTTAGTGATGCTTTACTACTCATTATAATGAAGTGAGTTTTATGATTTCTCCAGTAAAATGTTTTATTAGGGACATATTTAATAATGTCATTATAGTTGATAGATTTCTTTTGTCGTTTTGGATAAAATATACTGCAGAACTTTCCTATGTGTCTCATGTCAAGGGATTGGTACCAAAAG
Organism: Nerophis lumbriciformis; assembly: GCF_033978685.3. Lineage (NCBI taxonomy): Eukaryota > Metazoa > Chordata > Actinopteri > Syngnathiformes > Syngnathidae > Nerophis > Nerophis lumbriciformis. Next base: position 20,443,278 of record NC_084555.2, on the reverse strand, counting down.
TGGTTGCTGAAGTACTGCAGACTGTATTAACCCAACCGAAAGTTGTATATATATATATATATATATATATATATATATATATATATATATATATAAAGTATACCAGATATATATATATATATATATATATATATCTGGGGTTTTTTTTGGTTTTGTTTTTATTAAATCAACATAAAAAACACAAGATACACTTTATATATATATATATATATATATATATAAGTGTATCTTGTGTTTCTTATGTTGATTTAATAAAATATATTAAATATATATATATATATATATATATATATATATATATATATATATATATATAAAGTGTATCTTGTGTTTTTTATGTTGATTTAATTAAAAAAAAACAAATAAAAAAAACAGATATATATATATATATTAGAGATGTCGATAAATGCATTAAAATGTAATATCGGAAATTATCGATATTGTTTTTTTTATTATCGGTATCTTTTTTTATTTATTATTATTATTTTTTTATTAAATCAACATAAAAAAACACAAGATACACTTACAATTAGTGCACCAACCCAAATAACCTCCCTCACCCATCATTCACACTCATTCACACAAAAGGGTTGTTTCTTTCTGATATTAATATTCTGGTTCCTACATTGTATATCAATATATATCAATACAGTCTGCAAGGGATACAGTCCGTAAGCACACATGATTGTGCGTGCTGCTGGTCCACTAATAGTACTAACCTTTAACAGTTAATTTTACTCATTTTCATTAATTACTAGTTTCTATGTAACTGTTTTTATATTGTTTTATTTTCTTTTTTATTCAAGAAAATGTTTTTAATTTATTTATCTTATTTTATTTTATTAATTTTTTTTAAAAGTACCTTATCTTCACCATACCTGGTTGTCCAAACTAGGCATAATAATGTGTTAATTCCACGACTGTATATATCGGTTGATATCGGTATCGGTTGATATCGGTATATGGGTAATTAAAGAGTTGGACAATATCAGAATACCGGATATCGGCAAAGAGCCATTATCGGAAATCCCTAATATATGCTGTATATATATATATATATATATATATATATATATATATATATATATATATATATATATATATATATATATATATATATATATATATCCATCCATTTTCTACCGATTGTAGCCTATCTCAGCTACAATCGGGCGGAAGGCGGGGTACACCCTGGACAAGTCGCCACCTCATCATATATATATATATTATTTATATATATATATATATATCATAAGCCTGCTCAGTGACCTTGTGGTTAGAGTGTCCGCCCTGAGATTGGTAGGTCGTTAGTTTAAACCACGGCCGAGTCATACCAAAGACTATAAAAATGGGACCCATTACCTCCCTGCTTGGCAGTCAGCATCAAGGATTGGAATTGAGGGTTAAATCACCAAAATGATTCCCGAGCGCGGCCACCGCTGCTGCTCACTGCTCCCCTCACCTCCCAGGGGGTAAACCAAGAGGATGGGTCAAATACAGAGGTTAATTTCAACACACCTAGTGTGTGTGTGTGACTATCAGTGGTACTTTACCTTTAACTTTAATATGTTTATATATTTTTCAGCACATTCAAACATATTGTGTTTATAATACCGGTGCTAATTTTTGACGCTAACACTTGGCCATCACTCCAGCAGCGCTGAGAGTGGACTGCCTGTGGGTAATGTTGCAATTTGTAATGCCAACAAAGAAATACACTCATAAATGTAAAAATAAAAAAATATATAACAACTGTTATATATATATATATATATATATATATATATATATATATATATATATATATATATATATATATATATATATATATATATATATATCACACAAGTACAGAAAATTAGTACCGTTGCGTACCAGTGTCGATTCCCAAGTATCCCTAGAGGTCAAATAGGTAGATCATTGTCAAGCATGTCTGTGAAGACATCGGGAAGTGCACTTATACACTCAAGATGCACATTTTTACATAAAAAAGATTATTATTGTTTATTTATTTATTTATTTTTACAGCGCCTTTTTTTTTTTAAATCATTTTTAATTGCTTGCCGTCATAATTATTACAACGTGTACTCTGCACATCCCATCATTAGTTATCTTAATGGCTATGGCACATTACATCTGATGCTGGTATCACAGGTGGACGTCTGTCAAAAAAATTTAAGGTTGCACTTGTTCCTTGTGCAGGGGTCAGAGTGAATGTGAGCGAGTTGATGGCACATACCAGAGGCTGTCCAAGAGACCTATTATTGGCTATAAGACAGGCGATGTAATCAGCTGCATTGCTGATGTAATGTGGGTCGGATGTTGCTGTTGCGGCAGCTGAACAGCAGCAGAGAATTCTGGGTATTGTTTTTAGTAGAAAGAGAGTATATTTAGTAGAGTTCGCTAATGATGAGCAATAGAAAAAAATACTAGTACTGAATTGTCAGTATGGCATCCAGGTGGACCACTGAGCCATGAGGGACCTTATGAGCAGTGATCAGTTCCACTCAGATCCTCTGATTGTGTGAGAAGAGACAGGTATATTTCTATTACTTCTAGGAGGATGTGAGAGGAAGTGAATCCAAAAAGTCATAAAATACATGAAAGTAGCTTTCAATTGTCTGATGCGTGTCTTTGAGCTATTATGGAACATTTTAATTGACTCTTCTGTTTGTGTGAAATTAAGTACAAAACCTTTCATGTACACTTGAAGAATAACTTGTCAGATCATGTGAAACATTGTTCTACTGCAAAAGGTAATAGCACATTTAAAACATTGGAATATGAGTGTTTCTCAGGAATGTTTCAGAACTTCAATTGAATCTTCAGATTTTCACTTAGCTCGGTCTCATTACAGTCATATAAAAGGAAACAAAATAAGTACACAATAAACTATGTATTTACCCATATATTTGATGCCGTGCTATACATATTGATTAATAATCACATGTTTTATGCAAGTTATTCTATTTGAACAAATATACAGCTTTGCAGTGAACCTTGTGTTTTATACTGTGCATTGTGCAAAGATACACTAGTTATGTCCCAAAACATGCACCGCAAAGTAACCAAAATTAGGAAAAATAAAGATGATTGTCCATGTGTTGGAATATTTAGGCTTCAAACCGAATGAGTAACAAGAGCCCATCAACACGGGCAAACGAGCAAGTATCCAAATTGTGTTAAAAAATAATGGCAGCAACAACAACAACAACAAAACAAACAACCAGACCCATTTTTTCAAACTGGGGAAAAAAATGTATTTAAAAATGTTTAATATTTATTTAAGTGCAATTTTTGCTAACAGATTGAGAGTCCATTTTGTTTAGGAAAATCAAACGATCTTGCGGCACCACTGTGAGTGAAGTGAATTATGTTTATATAGCGCTTTTACATAGTGAAACCCAATATCTAAGTTACATTTAAACCAGTGTGGGTGGCACTGGGAGCAGGTGGGTAAAGTGTCTTGCCCAAGGACACAACGGCAGTGACTAGGATGGCGGAAGCGGGGATCGAACCTGGAACCCTCAAGTTGCTGGCACGGCCACTCTATCAATCGAGCTATACCGCCCCACGGTGCTGGTGCCCCACAATAAGAAGGTCCTGAGAAGAAGGTGTGAATGTTGTCTATCTATCTGTGTTGGCCCTGCGATGAGATGGCGACTTGTCCAGGGTGTACACTGCCTTCCACCCGAGTGCAGCTGGGATTGGCTCCAGCACATCCGCGAACCTAAGAGGGACAATTGGTAGAAATTGGGTTGATGGATAGATAAACGATCTTGATCTTCCAATTACAAAGGTAAAAAAAAATAATGAGAAATAAAAGTTTGTCATGTTTTAGAGCAGTGGTTCTTAATCTGGGTTCGATCGAACCCTAGGGGTTCGGTGAGTCTGCCTCAGGGGTTCAGCGGAGGTCAAAACACACCCGACTCGTCGTGTAAATACCAAACTTCTCCCTATCGGCGTATTACGGATACGGTAACACTGGTTTGCAGGTGTGTAGTTTGCTGTGAGTTGATGCACTGTGTTGGTTTTGTTCTTTGAACAAGGTGATGTTCATGCACGGTTCATTTTATGCACCAGTAAAAAAACATGGTAACACTTTAGTATGGGGAACATATTCACCATTAATTAGTTGCTTATTAACATGCAAATTAGTAACATATTGGCTCTTAACTAGTCATTATTAAGTACTTATTAATGCCTTATTCGGCATGGCCTTATTATAACCCTAACCCTCTAACCCTGACCCTAACCCTAACCAAATAACTCTAAATTAGGTCTTTATTACTTAGAATATGTTCCCCTAGTGTCCAAATAACTCTAAATTAAGTTTTTGTTACTTAGAATATGTTCCCCATACTAAAGTGTTACCAAAAACATATAACTTTGTCTTGAATTAGAAAAAAAACACATTTAATTTTCACTAAAGAAGGGTTCAGTGAATGCGTATATGAAACTGGTGGGGTTCGGTACCTCCAACAAGGTTAAGAACCACTGTTTTAGAGGGTTACTTTTATTATTACATTATTATTATTACACAAACGGTAATACACAAACGGTACATAAGTATTAGTACTTAATTTGATCTCAAAATAATGCTGACAATAATGTTGTCCTTCACACATTCTTCACTCACGCTTAAAGTGAAGGATGTGACAAACATATAACATTCACAGCAGTTTCGTGTTACCTTTGAGCAGAGCATGGTACCAAGAAAGTGTTTTTGTGTAGAGTTGAAATACAAAATACAACAAATGATATACAACTGAGTACGATGTAAGTATCTACAAAAGGTGAGTCCTCAGTTTATATTCCTGTTCTGTCCTGGAGAAGGTGTAGAAGGCCCTTCACAACTAACCAATGTGCCAGACAGCTCAAGCATACGGCATGCCTGCTGTTTCCATCCAATCAATTTATCCATTGTGATAAAATACAAAAAATCTGTATCCACCACCTTGGCTGGAACTGCACCAAAATGTAATGGTTTCCTTTTCAGTCCATGCCACAACCCTCCAAAAAACTCAAGTGGAAATTGGTTAAGCACTTAGCATAATCCTGCCAACACACACAAATCAGTTGGTGGAGGTAATTCTCATAGGAAGTTGAGCCAGAGCCATTTGGCCGTGTTTCACTCCAGAAGGAGATGGACAGTAGTGTAGAGACAAACAGATGAAAAGAAAATACAGAATCCTTTCCTCAAAAGGAAGTGGGATGGAAAATTTAGCAAACATTTTTTGAATGCTGTTTCTGTGTTGAACACATTCTGGTGTGTGCCGTTCAACCCATGGGTGTAAAGTTATCATTTATTCTTTTGCAAGGGCAAAATGTGATTCAACAGTCTTTTTGTAGCTTGGATTGCATTGACACTCATCCAGTGCAATGAGTGCAGGGACTCAAGCACATTGCATACTAATATACTAATTATATTATTTCTCAACATTGAGGAAATATTTTACACAAGTGCGATATTTTGACTATATAACACTATATTTTTTAATATACATGTTTTACACTACAATTATTAAACTAGGAAATGTATGATTTGTTAAATAATAGCACACAAATATTGAGCAGTATATTATTTCAACAGATCATAGTCAAACAATCTCATACAAAAACCACAATATACAGTATGATCAATAAGGTGTAGTGTAAAACATGCATACGTTACAGTGCGGGCTTATTGAAAGAGAACTACAAACTACAAAAATGTCAGCACAGGACATATTTTCTTTTTCGCTTTGGTTGGTTTCCTTCCCGTCTGCTCTCATTGATTTGTTTTACCTTGTACCATCCCAATCATGTGTATAATAATAACGTTGACTCTCATCCTGCAGGACTTCTGCAGATATCACAAACACAGTGATTAATAATTTGCACGCACGGTATAGCCCCTTCTTTCTTCAGTCTATTTACTCTTACAAAATGAAAAGAGGGTAAGTCAAAAACTAATTATATTTAATCTTGATTAAACCATATGAATTCACGTCAACTCAGGGTTTAATCTGAGTAAAGGTTTTTAATTGTTTAATTTAATCCCTCCTACTGACATGTGTGTGTATATATATATATATATATATATATATATATATATATATATATATATATATATATATATATATATATATATATATATATGCCTATATATAAAAAAATATATATATATATCCAATCCAATCCAATCCACTTTATTTATATAGCACATTTAAACAACAAAATGTTTCCAAAGTGCTGCACAACAATATTAAACACAATTAAAAACAATATAAAATAAATATGATTAAAAACAATTTCAAAGGGTAAAACCAATTAAAACAGTAAATAGAAATCAAAATTTTAAAAACACAGAGGACAACAGAGGACCACACAACTCATGTAGTGTTAAAAGCCAGAGAATAAAAGTGGGTCTTAAGACGAGACTTAAAACACTCCACTGTGGGAGCAGTTCGAATATGGAGGGGCAGAGTGTTCCAGAGCTTAGGGCCGACCACAGAGAAGGCCCTGTCTCCCCTGGTTTTAAGTCTCGTCTTGGACATCACGAGCTGGAGCTGGCTCTCGGACCTCAGAGCGCGTGCAGGATTGTAATTTTGGATGAGGTCCGAGATATACTGAGGTGCCAGTCCATGTAAAGCTTTAAAAACAAACAGCAAGGTTTTAAAATCAATTCTAAAATGAACAGGGAGCCAGTGCAAACTCTCAAGGATTGGGGTTATATGCTGGCGTCTTCTGGCCCCTGTTAAAAGACGTGCTGCCACGTTCTGGACTAACTGCAACCGGGAGAGAGCTTTTTGGCTAATGCCAGCATAAAGTGCATTGCAGTAGTCCAGGCGACTTGAAATAAAAGCATGCACGACTTGTTCAAAAAGGTTAAAAGATAAAAACGGTTTTACCTTTGCTAAAAGACGAAGATGATAAAAACACGATTTTAAAACGCCATTGACTTGTTTGTCAAGTTTAAAATCGCTGTCTATAGTGACGCCAAGGCTGGTGACTTTGGGACGCACATAATTTTGCAATGGTCCCAAGTCAGTGAGGGCCAGTCCAAAAACTAAAATTTCCGTTTTTCCCTCATTCATTATTAAAAAATTCTGGGCTAACCAAGCCTTGACGTCGCATAGACAGTTGAGAAGGGGTGTCAGGGGGCCGTGGCCTTTTGAAATAGGCATATAAATTTGGCAGTCGTCTGCATAAAAGTGATAAGACACTCCATGCCTCTTAAAAATCTCTCCAAGAGGGAGGAGATATAGAGCGAACAGGATGGGGCCTAGAATAGATCTCTGGGGGACACCACAGTAAAGCGGAGCAGAGGAAGAAGTGGCGTCCCCCAGCCTGACAGAGAAGGACCTTTCTGACAGGTAGGATCTGAACCACTCTAATGCAGTCCCCCTGGCACCCACACAGTCTCTCAGGCGATCTAAAATAATTGTGTGATCGACTGTGTCAAAGGCAGCTGTAAGATCTAAAAGCACTAAAATGGCAGAGCTGCCAGAATCAATTATTAAAAGCAAATCATTAAAAACCTTTAAAAGTGCAGATTCAGTACTGTGCAAAGCTTTGTATCCAGACTGAAATGGATCTAAAGTGCTATTTTCATCTAAAAAAGGCTGTAGTTGCGCCAAAACACATTTCTCCAAAATGTTTGACACAAAAGGTAATTTAGAAATGGGCCGATAATTTGACAAACTTGTAGGATCAAGACCTGTTTTTTTTATCAAAGGCTCAACAACAGCTCCTTTACAAAAAGAGGGCACACTGCCAGAAATCAAGCTGCTGTTGATGATGTCCCTAACAGACAAGTCAATAGAGTCCCAGACTTCTTTAAAAAAGCGAGGGGGGACCGGGTCTGTGGGACAGGACGAGGGTTTTAGTTTGTCAACTATTCCTGTAAGCTCAGGCATGGACACAGGCTCAAATTGACAAAATACAGCCGAGCACCGAGTGGCCACATTGAAATTAAATGGAGAAGGAGAAAGATTTGCCCGAATAGTAGCAACCTTGTCGTTAAAAAAGGAGAGAAATTTTTCACAAGTTTCCCTTGTCATCTCCAGTGAAGTGGCTGGATTCGGATTAAGAACAGAACTAATAGATTTAAAAAGAACACGTGGCTTGTTGATACTATTTGAAATTAAGTCTGACAAATATTTAGTTTTTTCAGCTTTAACCACACTTTGATAGTTCTGACAGCTTTCTTTTAAAATTTGATAAGAGACCTCCAAGTGATCCCTTTTCCACTTACGCTCCTCCCTTCGCCACTCACGCCGAGCTGTGCGTGTGGTTTCATTGAGCCAAGGCTCCAGTTTTGACTTTGGACGTATAGCCCTGAGGGGCGCTATACTGTCCAGAATCTCAGAACATGTGGAAATAAAAGAGCACATTAATTGTTCAGTGTCTGCAGAGTGTGATATATTCTGCATAGACACAGTGAACAAAGGAGAAAAGGCTGCTGCAGTGTCAGTACTAATAAAACGGCCATGACGCATGGCAGGCGGTTTTACATCAGGGTCCAAACTTAAATTGAACATAACAGGACTATGATCGGAAAACACAGCATCACCAACAACGACATTGTCAACATTAAAACCATAAGACAGTACAAGGTCTAGAGTGTGTCCGTGTACATGCGTTGGGCCAGTAACATGCTGAGCCAAACTAAAACCTTCGATCAAGTCCAAAAACTCTCCGGCCATGGGTTTAGAAGGACAACAAACGTGTACATTAAAATCCCCGCCGATTAAAATCTTGTCGTAGCGCACCAGACTAAAAGCAATGAAGTCCGAAAAGTCCTTGATAAAATCTTTGTTGTGCTTTGGTGGTCTGTAGATCACAGCACAAAATACTGGATCAGTCTGTCGCAGCTCGAAACAGCTCAGTTCAAAGGAGGGAAAAGACCACTCCACGATCACCTTGTGATGAACGCTTTCCTTTAAAACAATAGCTAAACCCCCGCCACGACCGCTTGTTCTCGGCGTGTTAATGAAAGTACAGTCTGGAGGTAATAGCTCTGAAAAAGCAGCAGACTCACCGGTGCCGATCCAGGTTTCTGTCAAGAACAGTATATCCAAAGAGCATGATGAGAAAAAGTCCTGAAGAACGAAAGTCTTGTTCATCACGGATCTCGCATTCACAAGTGCACACCTCGTAGACGTTGTTGTAGCCACGTACGGTGCCCAGCTCAGCGACCGAAGATTAGCCAGGGACACGCCACCTGAGCCCGGGTGAGACGAGCGAAGAGGGCGCAGCGCGCAGGGATCCTCCCGCTGTCCGATGATTGGCACCAACCAAGACCCGACCAGCCGAAGCGCGCGGCGTGACAAATAGCGACCAAAACAGTCGCTGTACTCCCGGGGAATTGCCGAGGACCTCACTGCGTCAGGATACAGTGCCAGCCAAGCTTTCACCTTTAGCAGTCGGCCGGATCGTACTCCTCGGCGTTTCCGCTTCCTGGGCAGCGGCGCGTTCACCCGACGGAAGCACTCAGGTAGGTTAGCATGGAAAAATGAATCCGGGTCTCTTGCATTGTAAAGTTCACATGACCGTACTGACTCCCCAATCCTCAACAACTCCTGGCGTTCATACACTAGAAGTGAGTCGATGGTCCTCGAAACACATGTCAAAATAACCACAAAACAGACAATAGTGATCATAGACAAGCGGCGAGCCAGACACACCGGCGCCATCTTGTTTTTCAACCGACTGTTATATACAGGTAAAAGCCAGTAAATTAGAATATTTTGAAAAACTTGATTTATTTCAGTAATTGCATTCAAAAGGTGTAACTTGTACATTATATTTATTCATTGCACACAGACTGATGCATTCAAATGTTTATTTCATTTAATGTTGATGATTTGAAGTGGCAACAAATGAAAATCCAAAATTCCGTGTGTCACAAAATTAGAATATTACTTAAGGCTAATACAAAAAAGGGATTTTTAGAAATGTTGGCCAACTGAAAAGTATGAAAATGAAAAATATGAGCATGTACAATACTCAATACTTGGTTGGAGCTCCTTTTGCCTCAATTACTGCGTTAATGCGGCGTGGCATGGAGTCGATGAGTTTCTGGCACTGCTCAGGTGTTATGAGAACCCAGGTTGCTCTGATAGTGGCCTTCAACTCTTCTGCGTTTTTGGGTCTGGCATTCTGCATCTTCCTTTTCACAATACCCCACAGATTTTCTATGGGGCTAAGGTCAGGGGAGTTGGCGGGCCAATTTAGAACAGAAATACCATGGTCCGTAAACCAGGCACGGGTAGATTTTGCGCTGTGTGCAGGCGCCAAGTCCTGTTGGAACTTGAAATCAATCAATCTCAATCAATCTTTATTTATATAGCCCTAAATCACAAGTGTCTCAAAGGGCTGCACAAGCCACAACGACATCCTCGGTACAAAGCCCACATACGGGCAAGGAAAAACTCACCCCAGTGGGACGTCGATGTGAATGACTATGAGAAACCTTGGAGAGGACCGCATATGTGGGTAACCCCCCCCCTCTAGGGGAGACCGAAAGCAATGGATGTCGAGTGGGTCTGACATAATATTGTGAGAGTCCAGTTCATAGTGGATCCAACGTAATAGTAAGAGTCCAGTCCATAGTGGGGCCAGCAGGACACCATCCCGAGCGGAGACGGGTCAGCAGCGTAGAGATGTTCCCAGCCGATGCACAGGCGAGCGGTCCACCCCGGGTCCCGACTCTGGACAGCCAGCACTTCATCCATGGCCACCGGACCTGTGCCCCCCCCCCCTCAAGGAAAAGGGGAGCAGAGGAGAAAAGAAAAGAAACGGCAGATCAACTGGTCCAACAGGGGGGCTATTTAAAGGCTAGAGTATACAAATGTGTTTTAAGATGGGACTTAAATGCTTCTACTGAGGTAGCATCTCTAATTGTTACCGGAAGGGCATTCCATAGTACTGGAGCCCGAATAGAAAACGCTCTATAGCCCGCAGACTTTTTTTGGGCTCTGGGAATCACTAATAAGCCGGAGTTCTTTGAACGCAAATTTCTTGCCGGGACATATGGTACAATACAATCGACAAGATAGGACGGAGCTAGACCGTGTAGTATTTTATACGTAAGTAGTAAAACCTTAAAGTCACTTCTTAAGTGCACAGGAAGCCAGTGCAGGTGAGCCAGTATAGGCGTAATATGATCAAACTTTCTTGTTCTTGTCAAAAGTCTAGCAGCCGCATTTTGTACCAACTGTAATTTTTTAATGCTAGACATAGGGAGACCCGAAAATAATACGTTACAGTAGTCGAGAAATGCCATGTCATCTGCTGGTGTCGGTCCACTCTGTTTCCTGAGATCCAGGGTCAACGCAGCCGTCTACCAGCAAGTTTTAGAGCACTTCATGCTTCCTGCTGCTGACCTGCTCTATGGAGATGGAGATTTCAAGTTCCAACAGGACTTGGCGCCTGCACACAGCGCAAAATCTACCCGTGCCTGGTTTACGGACCATGGTATTTCTGTTCTAAATTGGCCCGCCAACTCCCCTGACCTTAGCCCCATAGAAAATCTGTGGGGTATTGTGAAAAGGAAGATGCAGAATGCCAGACCCAAAAACGCAGAAGAGTTGAAGGCCACTATCAGAGCAACCTGGGCTCTCATAACACCTGAGCAGTGCCAGAAACTCATCGACTCCATGCCACGCCGCATTAACGCAGTAATTGAGGCAAAAGGAGCTCCAACCAAGTATTGAGTATTGTACATGCTCATATTTTTCATTTTCATACTTTTCAGTTGGCCAACATTTCTAAAAATCCCTTTTTTGTATTAGCCTTAAGTAATATTCTAATTTTGTGACACACGGAATTTTGGATTTTCATTTGTTGCCACTTCAAATCATCAAAATTAAATGAAATAAACATTTGAATGCATCAGTCTGTGTGCAATGAATAAATATAATGTACAAGTTACACCTTTTGAATGCAATTACTGAAATAAATCAAGTTTTTCAAAATATTCTAATTTACTGGCTTTTACCTGTATATATATATACGCCTATATATAAATATATATATATATATATATATATATATATATATATATATATATATATATATATATATATATATACATGTATATATACACATATATACACACACATGTATATATGTACAGTCTTGGTCAAACATGTACATACACTAGTGAAAGACATAATGCCATGGCTGTCTTGAGTTTCCAATCATTTCTACAACTCTTAATTTTTCGTGATAGAATGATTGGAGCACATACTTGTTGGTCACAAAAAACATTCATGAAGTTTGGTTCTTTTATGAATTTATTATGGGTCTACTGAAAATGTGACCAAATCTGCTGGGTCAAAAGTATACATACAGCAATGTTAATATTTGGTTACATGTCCCTTGGAAAGTTTCACTGCAATAAGGCGCTTTTGGTTTTTTTCCACCACTCCTCTTGACCAAATTGGTGCAGTTCAGCCAAATGTGTTGGTTTTCTGACATGGACTTGTTTCTTCAGCATTGTCCACACATTTTAGTCATGACTTTGGGAAGGCCATTCTAAAACCTTAATTCTAGCCTGATTTAGCCATTCCTTTACCACTTTTGACGTGTGTTTGGGGTCAGTGTCCTGTTGGAACACCTAACTGCGCCCAAGATCCAACCTCCGTGCTGATGATTTTAGGTTGTCCTGAAGAATTTGGAGGTAATCCTCCTTTTTCATTGTCCCATTTACTCTCTGTAAAGCACCAGTTCTATTGGCAGCAAAACAGGCCCAGAGCATAATACTACCACCACCATGCTTGACGGTAGAGGGTGTTCCTGGGATTAAAGGCCTCACCTTTTCTCTTCCAAACATATTACTGAGTATTGTGGCCAAACAGTTCAATTTGTGTTTCATCTGACCTCAGAACCTTCCTCCAAAAGGTCTTATCTTTGTCCATGTGATGTCAGATGAAACAACAATGTAGCTGTTTGGCCACAATACCCAGCAAGATGGATGGATGTATCATGGAAAAAACAAAACAACCTACATGACCAACCATCATCAGTGGTATGAAACTACATTTGTATAACGCCTTGGAGGTCTAACAGCCGCGACATGGTAGAAGGCGGCTCTCCTGACTGCAACCCCGCTCCACACTTCTCCAGAAGACAGATTGGGGCAGCACACTGAGCAAAGTCCTTCACAAATTGTCTGTAATAAGAACTCAGGCCCAATAAATCTCTCACTTCAATGGGTGACTGTGGTAGACTTAGACTTAGACTTAGACTAACTTTATTGATCCACAAGGGACATTGTTCCAATTGGTATGGGCCAAGTCTTGACCTTGTCTGTGTTTCTGGGGTCTGCCAGCAGTCCCTGGCGGGAAACAACAGGACCTCGGAAAACTATATGGTCTTGGGCTAGGTGGCATTTGTTTGGGTTAAGCTTGAGGCCACCTGCTTGAATATGCAAAAACACTTCACGCAGGCGGGCCAAGTGCTCCCCAAAGTTAGGGCTAAATATCAGCACATCATCCAAATACACCATACACACCTGCCACGAGAGACCGCTAAGGATCAGCTCCATTATGCGCTGGAAGGTTGCAGGGGAGTTTGTGAGGCCCACGGGCATTGACCATCACTGATGCAGGTCCCTCCCTGTGTTGAACGCGGACTTTTGCCACCTCGATCTGCCAATAGCCGTTGGAAAAGTCCAGGGTACTAAACCAGCAGGACCCTGCCAATGCGTCCAGCATGTCATCCACATGGGGCAGAAGATTGCAGTCTCTCACAGTGACACTGTTCAAACGTCTATAGTCAATACAGAACCTCCATTCACCATTCTTTTTTTTCACCAGCACCAGAGGAGAGGCCAAGGGGCTGCAACTCTCCTCAATCACTCCATCAGCTAACAGTGCTGCTACCTGCCTTTCAATTTCCTCCCTCTTTTCTGGAGAGGTCGCGTATGCACGCTGTCTCAATGGAGAATAGCTGCCTGTATTTATACCATGTTTGGTAAGAGTGCTAAAGATATCACTATACTCTACCATTAAATCTTTAAACTATCCAATTTGTGGAGAACTAGCCGAGGAGTCTGTCAACGACACAGGCGGCATGGTATTAGTATCGACCTCGGACACTGCACTACTAGTGGGAAAGATCACCAGATCCCCCTCATTTACCGAGAAGAACTTGCCGACATGTGTGTTCACCCGCAGTATCACCCTTTGCTTAACCCCACCTTGTGGGGTTAAGCAAACGGGTCGTGGTGACACCATTTTCAACCAGGGTAAGAGTTTGGGCTACTACACACTCACTCCTACTCTGCGGATTAGGCTCAAGATACCCAATGAACTCAGGGAGATTGTGAACGGGCCCTGAAGGAGAGATGCTAACCGGTACCAACATCTCACTAAGGGGGCAGCGTCAGGGCCAACATGAGCGATACATTGCAACATATCAAATCCTTTGTTGTGGTTTGCAGAGGGAGGTGACGGCAAACAGACTCCAGAGGGCAGTAATGATCAATAATGTATTATATATATAGGAAATATATATATAATAAGAATAACAAAACTATACTAACTAATAAACTAAGGAAATGAAGTGTGACAAAATCCAAGAGTGTGTATGGTGTAAGGCTATGTGTTGTAGATTAGCTGTTCAGTGTTACCGTAAGTGTTGAACGAGATACGAGGAAGTCCAGGGGAGAGAGAAGTATACAAGTCCGAGTCCAAAGCCAGGGAAGTCAAGGATCGAGGGAGGCAGTCAGAGTCCAGAGGGAGATGCGGGGAAAAGAGAGACGCACAGCTCACTTTCCAGGCGACGGAGGATACTGCGGGGGTGACACAAGAAAACACACTGAGAACACGTAGAGGCAAAACACAAGGAGAGCAGGATTGCATAAAGCAGGATGATCTCTTACTGAACGTCAAATGAGAACTAAGTTCCCGCAAGGATCCCTGGGTCCACTGGTCCTTTAAGCAGTTCGCCCTCATCAATTCCAGGTGTGTCGATTGCCAAACGTCTGCAGGCTTGTAGCTGCGTGGGCGTGCTGCTCTCAGCGCGAGCAGGGGCGTGTCCGAGCGCGCTGTCAGCGGATCCTCCAAGTGCTCCCGCAGAGGAGGGAGACGCAGACTGCGCGTGCGCCGTAACATCCTTATTGGTTAACAACTTAATGTTCATGCCCCATCAGCTACAACCTAACACGGGGAAAATCCAAAAGCGCGTGGTGCGCCGACAGGAAGTCCAGGCCTACCAGGGCAGTCTGTGTGGACGTGCAGAGGACATGAAAAACATGCTGCCATGCTTGATTACCCAGACGTAGTATAGCGGTTTATTATTTAGTATAGTTTATTTAATGGCATGCAATGTACAATGCTACGATTTTTCTTTTTACATAAGTATTGTATTCAAGAGTGATGTATTGTCTCCCAGAGGAAGCTCTTACTTTATTTAGTTCTTTGAATATTATTGCATAAAAAGCACAATTGATGTCTGGTCTGGGCAGCACGGTGCCAGAGGGGTTAGTGCGTCTGCCTCACAATACGAAGGTCCTGAGTAGTCAGGAGTTCAATCCCGGCCTCGGGATTTTTCTGTGTGGATTTTGCATGTTCTCCCCGTGACTGCGTGGGTTCCCTCCCGGTACTCCGGTTTCCTCCCACCTCCAAAGACATGCACCTGGGGATAGGTTGATTGGCAACACTAAATGGTCCCTAGTGTGTGAATGTGAGTGTGAAAGTTGTCTGTCTATCTGTGTTGGCCCTGTGATGAGGTGGCGACTTGTCCAGGGTGTACCCCGCCTTCCGCCCGATTGTAGCTGAGATAGGCTCCAGCGCCCCCGCGACCCCAAAGGGAATAAGCGGTAGAAAATGGATGGGATGGATGGATGTCTGGTCTAAAAAAAACAACATTATACAAATTAGAAATTTGATAAGATGTAGTGTATGCAGTGTCCTTTTAAACTACTAGCTTATGATCAAATCAAATCAAAACGGTATTATCTCTGTCATTTGTATCCAATTTTAGGTGAAAAAATATGAGATTTTAATTTTTGGCCATATCGCTCAAGCCTATTACAATGTTTGGAAAATTGTAGTATTGCAATTTTTGGACCAAAAAGGCTCACTATTAAAAAAAATTTATAAAGGCGGGTCTATTCAGGTCCTATGTTCACGCACAAGGCCTACCCAATTATAATGCGCATTAAAGGGGTCATATTATAATTTGTTTCTACATTTTAAACATTTGCTTGTGGTCTACATAACATGGCATATTAATTATTTGGTCAACTTTTTGCATAGATTATGTTTCACAGACCATCATCAAGCCACTTTCTGACCGTCTCTACAGGATGTGCCGTTTGCCTGGCGTTCTTATTTACATGGCTCCACTTTTACAGCGTCTTCTCCCCGCCGTCTTTGTTGTACCGGTAGTTTTTAGTTTCCGAAGTGAGTTTAGTGACAGATTAAGTTAGAATTATACGCTACTTCATATTAAAAATGGCAACAGCGAAGGGTGAATGCCCCACAACAAGAGGATGGAGAAAAAGAAGGAGCTTATTGACTACGGCGCGGACTACATTGGTGGACACGCGCACATTTTTGGGCCTTAAGCATTTTCCAAATACTCAAAAGCAGGTACCAGAAGATAAAAGTTGTTTTTGCATAATATTGCGAAACAAAACGCCAGAAAATAAGTCTCCTAATAGGTGCCATTTTGGGGTCTTTATACACACACTATAATAATACCAATATTTTGAAGAACGGTATGTCTGACTATGTTAGCCTTAATGCGCCGACAATCCATCAAGTGGTGTGGCTTTGTAGCTTACCAAAGTCGTACTAAAACATTTTGACAGATTTTTGAGGGCCTGGTGCAATGTATTGTACATGTATACATGTATACATGTATTGTACGCTCAATAAAACATCAAGGTTTTGGTCTTGTTTGTTTACCGGTACTTGCTCGCGTCATTTATTGAACAGGCTTCAACCTGCAGCCCATACATATCTCTTATGTGTAATTGCCATCTATTTTTATCATTACACCATGTACCATATGGTTTGAGGTTAGTAAACACGACCGTAATGAAGACCTACACAAGGTGCACCGGGATGTAAGGCACACTGTCAATTTTTGAGAAAATGAAAAGATTTAAGTGTGCTATATAGTCCGAAAAATATAGTAATATGATGTTGCTAAATGATATGATGGCCGAGGCCAGGATTGCTTAAGAACAGGTCAGTGGGGAACATGAGAGTCATTGGGATTTGCAGGGTTTGAATGGCCTCACTAAAGGCTCAAATATGTTGTCACGTCATTTGGCAGGATCTTTATTAGTTTATAGTTTTTCCGTGGGGGCTGCCGTGTAAATTTCAACTCTGCCTGCTTAGGGAGCAACCATATCTGTTGTTGACTAGATGTTAACCTTTGTGTTTAGTAGTGAGCGACAACATCCAGATCGTTGTTGGCACTGGAACTAATGAAAATTAAGTTTACTTTAATAAACATTTTACTCATAAACCGGAGGAATATACCCTCGTTAAGGCGGACAATGTAACCCCTTAACGAGTCGCGGCAAAGGACGGATGAATTTGCAACACTGCTGTTCAGACTGTGGGATACTAGAGAGCTATAGTATGCAGTTGTAAATAAACACGATTGTGAAAGAACTATTTTTTTTCATTGATGTGCACATCTTTTGTGCAAATCAAGCATCATTGCATACGACAACACAACAAGTCGAACATTGACACACTCAGTAATTATGATTTTAGAATGCACTGAGATGTTTAGTATACAATAAACAGTTTGCATGCAAATGTTCATTCACTGTTGCTTTCTCTCATATAGTAATTGTTGCATGTGTGCAGTAAAAGAATAGAGTTGAATTAGAAAACAGAAAATGTTGAATCAAGTTGTTCCACACTTACTTTTGTCAGCTGTTAAATGTGCTGCTTGTAAAACTATATAAATACAAGACACAACATGCTTCTGGTTTGCTCCAGGAGAGATTCAGAGTGCAAATAAGTCATAATGCAGCCTCGTGTCAGTGCATTAGCTGCATGAGTCAGCAGTGGCTCTCAAAGATCATTTGTTTTCTCGCTGTGATGCTAAGTAGCAATCCAATAGATTTTCACTGGAGGACAGAAGAGCCTGTCAGTATTCCCATTATTATTTCAAGAATAGGTGTGAAGAAAGAATAGCCTGTTCATGGGTACTCCGGCTTCATCCCACCTCAAAGACATGCACCTGGGGATAGGTTGATTGGCAACACTACATTGGCCACAGTGAGTGAATGTGAGAGTGAATGTCTGTCTATCTGT
>NC_084555.2:20320000-20417500 GCF_033978685.3 Nerophis lumbriciformis | reverse complement strand
AGTGAGCTCAGGGGAAGTTCCCAAGAGGCAGGGGAAAAGGTGCGCTTGATTTGTTCACTCTAACCCAGAGGTGTCAAACTAATTTTAGATCGGGGGCCACATGGAGAAAAATCTACTCCCAAGTGGGCCGGACTGGTAAAATCACGGCACGATGACTTAAAAATAAAGACATCTTCAGATTGTTTTCTTTGTTTAAAAATAGAACAAGCACATTCTGAAAATGTACAAATTATAATGCTGTTGTTTTTTGTTTGTTTTACACTTACATGTTGCGGTTAATAGTATTATATCTTTACTTGTTGTTATTTATACTTTCTGAATAAATGACGTGATAATGTTCATCAGTCAACTCATTGCTGTTAATTTTCAATCTATCAAGATAAAAAAAGAATATCAAAATCAAATTACAGTATGTTATTTATGTAGTTTTTTCATTTTCCTCAACTGGTGAACTAACTTGTTTTTTTTGTTTTCTTTACATATGTAGCATCATCTACAAATAATTGCTATTGCGACATCTAGTGGACACCTTTAGAACAGCAGTTTCTTTCATTCGAAAATTTCGGCAAATTTTTATACTTAGCAAACTCATCCCGCCGGCCGGATAAAACCTGTTCTCGGGCCTGAACCGGCCTGCGGGCCGTACGTTTGACACCCCTGCTCTAACCCAACTACAGCACAGTATGGGTAATCTCACTTCTTTGGGGCCTTTTTTTCTGCAATCAGAGCGAGGTTAATGTTATCGGATTTATTGGTATGACGTCATAATTCTTCATATCAGTCCAATTTTTGATGCACACCCTTAGTTTTTACTCACGTGCTCTATAATGAGTTATACACTGCGATTGCATACAGCCATTATTTTTTTAAATGAAGCCAGAAGGCTAAACATTGATGTCTTAAAGCCCCACTTAAGAACTTACAGTTTTGGTTGATTTTGGCTGCACCAGCAAACCAAGGCGGTAATCTTTTGCTTGAAGGAAGAACACATTCCCATAAGGACCAGAGCATAGCATCGTAAATTGTCAGAAACTACTGTCATGTACATACAAACTGACACAATATTACCACAATGATTCAATATGACTGATCGTTCCACAGTAGGAATTAGGGTTGTCTCGATACGAATAATTTGGTTCTGTTACCAAAATGTATATCCATACTTTTGAATACTTTTCCAAATAAAGGGAACTATGAAAAATGTCAATGTTGGCTTTATTTTAACAGAAAATCTTACAATACATTAAACATAAGTTTCCTATTGCACTTAAAGAACAATTTTACAAGGTTAAAATATAATTAAAACACACATTAAACACATTGGGCTTTTCTTGTTTCACTCAAAGAACAATTTACAATTGTCCATATTACATATAGTCTGCCATAATCAAGGATTAGGTTAGAACAGTAGTTCTTAACCTTGTTGGAGGTAC
Organism: Nerophis lumbriciformis; assembly: GCF_033978685.3. Taxonomy (NCBI): domain Eukaryota; kingdom Metazoa; phylum Chordata; class Actinopteri; order Syngnathiformes; family Syngnathidae; genus Nerophis; species Nerophis lumbriciformis. The sequence goes on along the minus strand of NC_084555.2, from coordinate 20,416,067 downwards.
CGAACCCCACCAGTTTCATATGCGCATTCACCGAACCCTTCTTTAGTGAAAAATAAAATGTTTTGGGTTTTTTTTAAATTCAAGAAAAAGTAATATGTTTTTTTACTGGTGCGCAAAATAAAACGTGCATGAACATCACCTTGTTCAAAGAACAAAACCAACACAGTGCATGAACTCACAACAAGTTACACACCTTACACACATCACCATGAATTGATTAACGTGGACTCCGACTTAAACAAGTTGAAAAACTTATTCGGGTGTTACCATTTAGTGGTCAATTGTAAGGAATATGTAGTGTACTGTGTAAACTGTACTGTTTCGTATAATGTATTCTCTTCCTATGAGGAAGCAGTGCCTGGGGAATCTGTGGTGGGCTCTCCTATTTCTGGGGCTGAGGTTGCTGAGGTAGTTAAAAAGCTCCTCGGTGGCAAGGCCCCGGGGGTGGATGAGATCCGCCCGGAGTTCCTTAAGGCTCTGGATGCTGTGGGGCTGTCTTGGTTGACAAGACTCTGCAGCATCGCGTGGACATCGGGGGCGGTACCTCTGGACTGGCAGACCGGGGTGGTGGTTCCTCTCTTTAAGAAGGGGAACCGGAGGGTGTGTTCTAACTATCGTGGGATCACACTCCTCAGCCTTCCCGGTAAGGTCTATTCGGGTGTACTGGAGAGGAGGCTACGGCGGATAGTCGAACCTCGGATTCAGGAGGAACTGTGTGGTTTTCGTCCTGGTCGTGGAACTGTGGACCAGCTCTATACTCTCGGCAGGGTCCTTGAGGGTGCATGGGAGTTTGCCCAACCAGTCTACATGTGTTTTGTGGACTTGGAGAAGGCATTCGACCGTGTCCCTCGGGAAGTCCTGTGGGGAGTGCTCAGGGAGTATGGGGTATCGGACTGTCTGATTGTGGCAGTCCGCTCCCTGTATGCTCAGTGCCAGAGCTTGGTCCGCATTGCCGGCAGTAAGTCGGACACGTTTTCAGTGAGGGTTGGACTCCGCCAAGGCTGCCCTTTGTCACCGATTCTGTTCATAACTTTTATGGACAGAATTTCTAGGCGCAGTCAAGGCGTTGAGGGGATCTGGTTTGGTGGCTGCAGGATTAGGTCTCTGTTTTTTGCAGATGATGTGGTCCTGATGGCTTCATCTGGCCAGGATCTTCAGCTCTCGCTGGATCGGTTCGCAGCCGAGTGTGAAGCGACTGGGATGAGAATCAGCACCTCCAAGTCCGAGTCCATGGTTCTCGCCCGGAAAAGGGTGGAGTGCCATCTCCGGGTTGGGGAGGAGATCTTGCCCCAAGTGGAGGAGTTCAAGTACCTCGGAGTCTTGTTCACGAGTGAGGGAAGAGTGGATCGTGAGATCGACAGGCGGATCGGTGCGGCGTCTTCAGTAATGCGGACGCTGTATCGATCCGTTGTGGTGAAGAAGGAGCCGAGCCGGAAGGCAAAGCTCTCAATTTACCGGTCGATCTACGTTCCCATCCTCACCTATGGTCATGAGCTTTGGGTTATGACCGAAAGGACAAGATCACGGGTACAAGCGGCCGAAATGAGTTTCCTCCGCCGGGTGGCGGGGATCTCCCTTAGAGATAGGGTGAGAAGCTCTGCCATCCGGGGGGAGCTCAAAGTAAAGCCGCTGCTCCTCCACATCGAGAGGAGCCAGATGAGGTGGTTCGGGCATCTGGTCAGGATGCCACCGAGCGCCTCCCTAGGGAGGTGTTTAGGGCACGTCCGACCGGTAGGAGGCCGCGGGGAAGACCCAGGACACGTTGGGAAGACTATGTCTCCCGGCTGGCCTGGGAACGCCTCGGGGTCCCACGGGAAGAGCTGGACGAAGTGGCTGGGGAGAGGGAAGTCTGGGCTTCCCTGCTTAGGCTGCTGCCTCCGCGACCCGACCTCGGATAAGCGGAAGAAGATGGATGGATGGATGGATGGATCTTCCTTTGCAATCTGCTAGTAAAAGTTTCAATCGATCAATCAAACAACCTGCAAATCAGATGGAAAATTAGAGGGAACATTGTTTGGGGGTATCCATAATACGCCGATAGGGAGAATTTTTTATTTACACGATAGGTCGGATGTGTCTTTACCTCCGTGGCGGAGGCTCCGTCGAACCCCTGAGGCCGACTCACCGAACCCCTAGGGTTCGATCAAACCCAGGTTAAGAACCACTGGGTTAGAATATAATAAAAAGTGTTATATAGGCTCCATTTATGATGGGCTTTAAGAAAAATACAATTATTAGTAAGTACGAAAAGCAAAACTATGGATACATGTACACAGATAAGCCATGTAGCAGGTAAAACACACATTTGTTAAAGATAACACACAAATTATAGCAATTTGTTAAACATTTTTGTCATTTCACTTGCATTAGTTGATGCTAATTGTGCAGTTTTAACTCTGCCAATATTTGGCATCAAGCCAAGCAGCTGTGTGCGCGTCTACGTATCTACATGTGCACAGCAGGGGAGCTGGTTTACTCATGAGCGTAGCGTGTGTGTGTTTAAGAGAATGTTATCATGTTGGCTAAGTGATGTCAGTGAGTGAGTGGGCGAGTAAAGAGAGAGAAAGAGAGAGTGAGTGCACTGCGCAGTAGAAGGATGAACGGGTCCGGTTGTGTCCTGCAAAACTAATAAAAAAAAGCAACCAGATTGTCACGAATCGGCGGGCTCGTCATTCTGACCGAAAAGCGGAGCTTAGCAGACCCATTGGCGGGTAAAGTGAAGGGTGTTACCCCGATGAAAACATCAACCCTGAAGGGAACGTCTTTTCCTGTGGTCCTCGACTACGGAGCCGAACATCAGGACAGGTGTAACAACTACATCATTACCTGTCACTCTTTATAACTCCTTGTGCAGAACTGAACGCTTATTATTTAAATGTTTACCTAAGTTTGAAGCAAAGGTGTTAATACTAATTGCCACGTTTGGCGAGGCATGTTTTAAAGCAGCACTTGCAGCGCGGCGCCTCCCTGTTTAAAGTGTCTGCTTTATTGTTAGTTTTGAAGCCCAATTATCTCCATATTGCGCTTCATGCACTCCCTTTATTAACGAGTAGAAATGTGTTTTTTTGCCATTCTTCTCCGCCATGATGTTATTGCTTGTATGCACTTTTTGTTTGCGTTCTGACACACTCAACATCATGCGCCTCGGCTCTGTTGTCACTGCCGCACAGCGGCATTCAGATAAAAGAACAGTACCGGTATTTTTCAAAGGTGGTATAGTACCGATTTCAATTAAATAGTATCTCGGTACATTATTAGTACCAATATACCATACAACTCTAATAGGAACCTACATATTTTACAAACCCCGTTTCCATATGAGTTGGGAAATTGTGCTAGATGTAAATATAAACGGAATACAATGATTTGCAAATCATTTTCAACCCATATTCAGTTGAATATGCTACAAAGACAACATATTTGATGTTCAAACTGATAAACATTTTTCTTTTCTTTTTTTTGCAAATAATCATTAACTTTAGAATTTGATGCCAGCAACACGTGACAAAGAAGTTGGGGAAGGTGGCAATAAATACTGATAAAGTTGAGGAATGCTCATCAAACATTTATTTGGAACATCCCACAGGTGAACAGGCAAATTGGGAACAGGTGGGTGCTATGATTGGGTATAAAAGTAGATTCCATGAAATGCTCAGTCATTCACAAACAAGGATGGAGCGAGGGTCACCACTTTGTCAACAAATGCATGAGCAAATTGTTGAACAGTTTTAGAAAAACCTTTCTTAACCAGCTATTGCAAGGAATTTAGGGATTTCACCATCTACGGTCCGTAATATCATCAAAGGGTTCAGAGAATCTGGAGAAATCACTGCACTTAAGCAGCTAAGCCTGTGACCTTTGATCCCTCAGGCTGTACTGCATAAACAAGCGACGTCAGTGTGTAAAGGATATCACCACATGGGCTTAGGAACACTTCAGAAACCCACTGTCAGTAACTACAGTTGGTTGCTACATCTGTAAGTGTAACTTAAAACTCTCCTATGCAAGGCGAAAACCGTTTATCAACAACACCCAGAAACGCCGTCGGCTTTGCTGGGCCTGAGCTCATCTAAGATGGACTGATACAAAGTGGAAAAGTGTTCTGTGGTCTGACGAGTCCACATTTCAAATTGTTTTTGGAAACTGTGGACGTCGTGTCCTCCGGACCAAAGAGGAAAAGAACCATCCGGATTGTTATGGGCGCAAAGTTTAAAAGGCAGTATCTATGATGGTATGGGGGTGTATTAGTGCCCAATACATGGGTAACTTACACATCTGTGAAGGCGCCATTAATGCTGAAAGGTACATACAGGTTTTGGAGCAACATATGTTGCCATCCAAGCAACGTTACCATGGACGCCCCTGCTTATTTCAGCAAGACAATGCCAAGCCACGTGTTACATCAACGTGGCTTCATAGTAAAAGAGTGCGGGTACTAGACAGGCCTGCCTGTAGTCCAGACCTGTCTCCCATTGAAAATGTGTGGCGCATTATGAAGCCTAAAATACCACAACGGAGACCCCCGGACTGTTGAACAACTTAAGCTGTACATCAATTAAGAATGGGACATAATTCCACCTGAGAAGCTTAAAAAATTTGTCTCCTCAGTTCCCAAACGTTTACTGAGTGTTGTTAAAAGGAAAGGCCATGTAACACAGTGGTGAACATGCCGTTTCCCAACTACATTGGCACGTGTTGCAGCCATGAAATTCTAAGTTAATTATTATTTGCAAAAAAAAAATAAAGTTTATGAGTTTGAATATCAAATATGTTGTCTTTGTAGTGCATTCAATTGAATATGGGTTGAAAAGGATTTGCAAATCATTGTATTCCGTTTATATTTACATCTAACACAATTTCCCAACTCATATGGAAACGAGGTTTGTGCTTTCACTTTATATTTGCGGTTTGCAGTCTTCGCATTGAATTTTCTTCATACAGTACTTTTGAGTTTGTTGCATGGCTGGTCGTGTCACTGTGGAACTGCAAACTATGAAGCTGGTGGCTATTTATTGCTATCACGCAAATTTCCGACAGTATTAACATTTTAATTTGAGCATGGAAAGGTACTTGTTTGTCTAGCAGGAACAGAGGCAGGGCAGCATCGGTCGAAAATCTCTTCTTGTCTTTGAGCTCACGCCAGCGAGTGAAAGACGGGCCAATGTTGATCCTTGACTATCTTATCCGGGTAGTCTTCCTTTTTCTTTTTTTGTCTCCTCAGACAAAACTTTCCGTCTTTTTTGTTTGTTGTTGTTTTGCAGCTTTGCCATGATAGCAGTTATTGCACGTAAGCGTTCATATCATCTTTTTAACGAATGGGAAAAAGGGTAAGTGACGAATGCCGGAAAGCAGTCTGCACATTCGTAGCTTTTTGTTTGGCAGGGTTCCTGCCACCCTCCTCAAAGTTGCTTAGTGCCAGTGAAAGTGATGCAGACTCGCTCAGGCCATGACAAAGGTCCTATTCAACTAGTTGTCCATGTAACATCCCAAAAGATACGAACATACATTATAAAAGTTGAAAAGTTACTTTGTGCTGCTTTAATGAACCTTTAAATAGATCACAAATGAACCTATAAATAGATCATAAAGAAAATCCAACAGGAATTGTGTTGTTTTGTCCATTGATAAATTGTCTGGAATCTTTAAAGCCAAGAAAAGGGGTAACTCTCATTACTTATTTTATGTCTGATCCCAAATTGCATTCATATAATGCTTACTGATTTTGAACTGGATGATGACCAAAGAAAAGATGGCTTCAAATTGTAGCCTTTGTTGTTTTGCAAACACTCAAGAGGAGAAAAGAAGAAGACGAAATGAGGAAACAATTGTTTGTAATGACAAAAGGCGAGTTGTTAGAATCCTTTTCATCTTCATCACAGTTTTTCCAAGAAAAATCTCCTGTCGTGTCCATCATTCTTGCACATGTTGCTGCTTTTAAGCAAATTGTGTTCTGTTTGGGGGAGAAGAAAGTTGCAGAGGATGAGCAAACCTCTTGAATATTGATATCTACTCTGGGCTTACAACAGTAACAACAACACTACAATCAATAATAGCTTTAAATCTTGGGGATTCCCCAAAGTCATATATATAATTTTTTTGTAACTTTCAACGCCTAAAACTCTAGATTAAAGAATATATCCATCGACAGAATGTTTTTTTTTATTGTATGCCCTTTTTGTCAAAGAAAATCCATTTTTTTTAATGGAAAAAACACAAACCGTGCAATATACGTGCATGCACACACAACATTTTGTAACTACATTCACATAGGTTATGAGTTCAAACCCCGGCCGAGTCATACCAAAGACTATAAAAATTGGACCCATTACCTCCCTGCTTGGCACTCAGCATCAGGGGTTGAAATTGGGGGTTAAATCACCAAAATGATTCCCGAGCGCGGCCACCGCTGCTGCTCACTGCTCCCCTCATCTCCCAGGGGGTGGAACAAGGGGATGGGTCAAATGCAGAGGTTAATTTCACCACACCTAGTGTGTGTGTGACTATCAGTGGTACTTTAACTTTAACAACTCGTATGTCACTACCAACTCACCAACATTGTTTTTATTACATATAAATGTAAAGCAACTATGCGTCTAATATTTTTATATTATTTATAATATATTACTTTATGATACCCTGGTGATTTCTCATGGTTGAGGTGTCAAACTACACCTCTAATACGATTTACACACATTTCAAAGAAAATATTTGGATTTATCTGTTTTTTATGGAAAAAGCATTGTAAAATAACAGGTTTACAGTATATCGAAAAATGTCCATTATAAAAGGGAGTCAATGTGGGACAAAAGGGTCCTGGGGAACTTCAATGTATACTCACTAAATAGCTTGTGCTAAAAAATTACTTGGCAAAAGGACCATACTTGCCAACCTTGAGACCTCCGATTTCGGGAGGTGGGTGGTTGGGGGCGGGGCGTTGTTGGGGGCGTGGTTAAGAGGGGAGGAGTATATTTACAGCTAGAATTCACCAAGTCAAGTATTTCATATATATATATATATATATATATATATATATATATATATATATATATATATATATATACATACATACATACATACATACATACATACATACATACATACATACATACATACATACATACATACATACATACATATATATATATATGTAAAATAAATACTTGAATTTCAGTGTTCATTTATTTACACATATACACACACATAACACTCATCTACTCATTGTTGAGTTAAGGGTTGAATTGTCTATCCTTGTTCTATTCTCTGTCACTATTTTTCGAACCATGCTGAACACCCTCTCTGATGATGCATTGCTGTGTGGCACGCACAAAAATGCTTTCATCAAATGCACTAGATGGCAGTATTGTCCTGTTTAAGAGTGTCACAACATTGCTGTTTACGGCAGACGAACTGCTTTACGGTAGACAAAAACGTGACTGCTGTTGTTGTGTTTTGTTACCGCAGTGGGAGGACGTTAATGAAGCTGCCTAACAATAAACCCACATAAGAAACCAAGAACCTGCCTCGATCATTCTACAGTTATAACGTGATTGGGCAGGTACGCTGTTTATATTGTGGGTTACACCGAAATTCAGGTGGACCTGAGTCCGCCTGAATTTCGGGAAATTTTTGGGAGAAAATTTGTCCCGGGAAGTTTTCCGGAGAGGCGCTGAATTTCGGGAGTCTCCCGGAAAATCCGGGAGGGTTGGCAAGTATGAAAAGGACGGACAATACAACTTTTGAGATTAATTCCTTTACAACTCCTGTTGCCATATTTCATCTCGCTAAAATGTTAAATGACCATTCTGTTGCATGATGTCATCTCGAAAGGCAATAATAAGACCCACAAAAGGGGTTACAGTACACTCATATTGTTGCTCACACCATTCGTGGTGTGGTGAAAACAGAGCCGGGAGGACTTAAATGCAGGAAGTGAGGAGTGCAGGCAGCAGTTGAAGTGCAGAATATTTTTTTTTTTTTATGGATATTTTGATGCTCTGGCAAAAGTGGGAAATACATTGCATGAAAATATTATCATTATTGTTTGATATGTTTATACACTCCAACTATCGGGAGGGAATATGTAGGCTGAGATAGCCACCCAAATGTGGTTATCTCAATAAGTAAGATGCTGTAATGTTTTTGCAAAGACAGGCCACATCAATACCAACTTGATTAATGATATTTTCATACAGAATGATTTATTTGCCTATCATTCAGTCATTAGCAATTCCAAAATGTAAACATTCTTTTTTTTTTAATGAAATTGAGCTCACAAACTGTTTAATCGGATACTTGCAGGAACGAGGCAAATTCCCTGCATGCATTTGTTATACATGAATGCAGCCAAATTGGTTATTCATGCAGTACACCCACTCACATCTCAAACAAACTATGCTCAGTGAAGCTGTTACACACAACAATGTTTTTTTCTGCATGAATAAAAGTTTATTTTGTAGGTTGCGTTTGTGTTTTTTGCACTGTCTGCGTATTGTCTCACAGTTAAGGGGATGGAAATCGGATGCTTTGGATGGCAAGTTGTTGGGGTTTTATGAGTAAAAATGTATATAAAAATATATTTTGGGTAGATTATTCACCTGTTGTAACAATGTTTAATGCAAGTAAATGTTATAAAGAAGCAAAGCTCTTTTATATTATCTCACAAGTAAGCATGCCCCTTAAATGTCGGCAATAATTTAATCACATATTCCCAAGGGACAGTAAAATTGAATTGAAACTTGGATATAACTTTTGCAGCATGGAAAGCTGTAGGATTAACGCAACATTCAACTATTTTTGTTTATTTGTTTGTGCAATTACCATTGTTTTTTTTAAATACATACAACTATCTAGAGCAGGGGTGTGAAAGTCATTTTAGCTCAGGGGCCGCATGGAGGAAATTATATTCCCATACGAGCCGGACTGGTAAAATCATGGCATAATAATTTATAAATAAAGACAACTTCAAAATTGTTGTCTTTGTCTTACATCAGCCAAAAATATAACAAGCACACTCGAAAATGTACACATTATAAAAAAATAATTTTGGGAAAAACACTTTTCTGAGGAAAAAAAATGTTGCAGTTTTAAAACACTGTGAAGAACACAATGAACTTAGACTTTGTCTAAGTGTATTTACAAAGCTACAATACTTTAAGCACTTCGAGTTTTGCATTCTCATATTGGCAGTTCACCATTAAAGACGTGTTTGGAAAAGCAACCAAGTGTTTCCTCAAACCGCCGCATTGGTGACATCCACAACTGCTACAACACATAAATGTTTCATCATTCAAATATCACAATTATAATACAATCAAAACAATTGTCAAAATGACACCATTAAAGCCAAATTAAAGGTAACATAACTACAAACTTAACCAATGTGAACATTGTAGATTTAAGCATTGAAAAAAATAGCACATTCTCCCTTTTCTGTCTACACACTGTGTCTGCTTGTAAGTACTCCGTGATTGTGCGCTGCCAAAATTGCTCATCTGCTCGTAAACCAGCAATGTCATGACGTGACGACGACGGGGAGGCGGGGGGAGGGAGACCGGTGCTTTTTTGAGGCAGCATAGTACCGAATATGATTCATTAGTATCGGGGTACTAGACTAATACCGGTATACCCTACAACCCTAATGTAAAGTATGTAACACAAATGCACAGGCATTAGCTTTGTGTGAAGTCGGCTAATGATAGCATTGTCCTCCAATTTCACCTAAGAATGTTCTATTGGTTCTAGCTTAAAGATCACACAGCACTTGGCCACTCCATCACTTTCAGTGTCCTCAGCATCAACTTAGAGGTGTGTTTGGGGTCATTCTGTTATCTGCCATGTGATCTAATTTGCTTCATGTGCTAGTACTAGATGTTAGAATCTATATTTCACTCAATGAACCACAGCTCCCCAGTGCCAGCATTCCCCTTGATGCTACCACCACTATGCTGGGTTAGGGTTAGGGCTTTTTAGACAATAATAACTGTGTATAGTCATTTTATTTGGATAGCCAATCTATGTTGCTATAATACTGCCAGCATTTTGTCTTTTAAAAAATGAGCCTATGTGCAATACGCCCATGTAAAATAGTGCAGTCGCAGTCAAAAGTTTACACACTCTCATTATTGGAATGGCTGTCTTATTAATTAGAGGCAATTTAAGTGTGCAACAAGTAATATAGAAATGTAATTGTGTCCCCCTGAGCGTGCATCTCTTTCCGAAGGAATCTTTCACGTGAGCAGAGTAGATGTTGGATCAGCTTTGGTATGATGTTAATATCGGCATGAACAACATAACCACGATTGTGGAACTTCTTGGTCGAGGGGTGAAATGCCATCTCACAGCAGTGTGTGACATGTGTGATGATTGGCATAGGAAAAAGACGCCGAGCTGTTGTGGATGGGTTCGGTTCTTCCACACTTTACTGGGCCTTCAATTTTGAACCAATATATCATGTTTTGTGTAACGGTTACTAACCTCTTACATACAATACACCAAACATTAGATAACATCAATAGCAGAATAAACTCTTTGGCATTGGAAGAGATTTGGACATTTTTTGGGTACAATTAGACTTGTCCAGGGTGTACCCCGCCTTCCGCCTGAGTGCAGCACCTCCGTGACGACCCCAAGAGGGACAAGCTGTAGAAAATGGATGGAATTTTAAAAAAGCAGATTTTTTTTTTTTTATAATATTTATTTACTTATTTGATAGGGAAATCATAGTACAGGTACTGAGAAAACAAACACCTTTTGTTTTGCCCCCCCCCCCCCCCCCCCTTAAGTTGTGGAATAAATAACTACATTGTGAAACAATTAAATCATGAAATATTTAAATACAAAATTAAATAACTATATAAATCGTGAAATAATTACATTTTAAAAGATAAACAAAATTCATAAGAGTAATTAATTATTAAATCACGAAAAAATAATTGATAAAGGAAATATGAAATGATCACCTAAATCATGAAATAAATACCTAAATTGTGAAATAGTTGAATCATGAAATATTTACTAAATTGTGAAATAAAGAATTAAATCGATAAATAAGTAATAAAAACATTAAATAAGCCTTAAATCCTGAAATAATGAAATAAGAACAAATGAAACACTTACTTAAATCTTGGAATAAATAACTAAATGATGCAACAATTAAATCATGAAATAAGTACTTAAACCATGAAATAATACAAAAATTTAAATAATGAAATGAACTAAATATTTTTTAAATCATCAAATAAATAAATTACATAATAAATGAAATATTTTTTTTTGGGTGCAATTAGACTTATCCAGGGTGTACCCCGCCTTCCGCCTGAGTGCAGCACCCCCGTGACGACCCCAAGAGGGACAAGCGGTAGAAAATGGATGGAATTTAAAAAAAGCAGATTTTTTTTTTTTTTATAATATTTATTTATTTATTTGATAGAGAAATCATAGTACAGGTACTGAGAAAACAGACACTTTTTGTTTTGCCCCCCCCAAAAAATATACAATTTTTTTTAATAAAAATTACAAAAAAATAATACAAGTAAAATAATAACACCCCCTCCAACCCCCGGTCCTAAATGTCAGTCACAGTGGGTAGCAATGTACTGCCTTCCTCTTCTCCACAAGCAGACAGAGAATCACACAAACTGACTTAAAGGAGAAAAAGTAACGACAAAAATATAAATCACAAACATACAGAGAAATGTCACTGAATAAAAACAACAACAACAGCAACAAAAAGAGTTGAGGTAAGTGGAAAGATTCATTGTCAACAGTGAGTGTCACATTTATCTAGTGGTGTCTTTAATTTAGCTATGTAACTAATTATGCAGCCCCAGGTCAAGTCAAATTGATTTGGCGTACCCCTCAGATTATATTTAATTTTCTCTAAATCTAAGAAAAACATGAGGTATTTAAGCCATAGGGAGGCCTTGGGGGCAAACTGTGATTTCCACTCCAAAAAAATCCTTCTATGAGCTATTAATGATGCAAAGGTGATACTATCCCTAAAAGTCTGCTTAATTTTTTGATAGTTTGGTGGAATTCCAAAAATAGCCAATTCTGAAAAAGGCGTCAACTTCAAATTTAGTGCATCTGCAATGTTTAAAAATATTAATCCAGTAGGCTTTCAGACAGGGACAGTACCAGAACATTGTGTGTCATGTTTGCAGGAGTCGATTGACATCAATTACATGTATCTGCAATATTGGCATACATTTTGGAAAGTTTAGAAACAAAGCAGATTTTGAAACAAACAGAAATAGTCCACAGAACACATATTAACAAACATTATGTTTAAGTTGTTTTGCATTTACACCTAACAATGTTTCTTAATTTAAATCAAATGGCAATAATAATGATGTTTTCCTCACCGAGCTCTTGACAAAAGACCCATGTCTTGATTCTGCCTATTTACGACATGAAAAATATACACAATTTAACCCCAGGGCTAAAAAAAAATGGTCAGTTAACATTTGCTACAGTAATGCACTGTTAAACATAAGACATTACTCCACATAAATAGGGCACCGACACACAACTATGCTCCACAAAAAGCTAAAATGACATTTAGCTGAAAGAAGTCAATTTGTGTAAACACTAAATGCTGAGTGGTTTTAAGTGTTAGTGTAATATGTGTTTCCAGTCATAGTTCTAATAAAATATTTGTACTTATTCAACCATAGGTGATACTTTGCAATAAAACTTGACCTGCAAAGGTCCCCTCAATCGATATTTTTCTCAGTAACAACAGATAGGCTGCACTGTAACTAACTTCACACTTTTAAAATAATAACTAAAGTCCAGTAAAACCACCAGGTTTGCTCATACGAGGTGCCGAATGTAAAAGTTCAGTCACACTTTTCTAGCAGATATATTTCTCACATTTAGCTTATTGTCATCATATTCACATTTAAATTAAATATCGACTCTAAATATTACATCTCAATGTTAAATTTGCATGTTATATCGCAATCTTAAATCTCAATGTTAAATGTAATTGGTATATCTAAACCATAATCTTAAATCTAATTTAAGACTTAAATCTAAACCTAAATCTTGAATCTAAATTTAAATGTTAAATATATACCTAAATAATAAATCTAAATTACAATTTGAAATCTAAATCTAAATGTGAGCGCTAAATGTTAAATATAAACAAATGTTAAATTTAAATATTAAATCTAAATGTGAGCGTTAAATGTTACATCTGAAACTAAATGTTAGATCTAAATATAAATGTTATATCTAAATCTAAATGTTGAATCTAAATCCTAAATATGTATCTTAAATCTGAATGTGAGCGCTAAATGTTACATAGAAACCTAAATGTTACATCTACCGTATTTTTCGGACTACAAGTCGCAGTTTTTTTCATAGTTTGGCCGGGGGAGCGACTTATGTGTGAAATTATTAACACATTACCGTAAAATATCAAATAATATTATTTAGCTCATTCACGTAAGAGACTAGACATGTAAGATTTCATGGGATTTAGCGATTAGGAGTGACCGATTGTTTGGTAAACGTATAGCATGTTCTATATGTTATAGTTATTTGAATGACTCTTACCATAATATGTTACGTTAACATACCAGGCACGTTCTCAGTTGGTTATTTATGCGTCATATAACGTACACTTATTCAGCCTGTTGTTCACTATTCTTTATTTATTTCAAATTGCCTTTCCAATATCTATTCTTGGTGTTGGGGTTTTATCAAATACATTTCTCCAAAAAATGCGACTTATACTCCAGTGCGACTTATATATGTTTTTTCCCTTCTTTATTATTCATTTTCGGCAGATGCGACTTATACTCCGGTGCGACTTATACTCCGAACAATACGGTAAATGTTAAATCTAAATCTAAATGTGAGCACTAAATCTCTCGCCAAGTGTAAAGATTAATATTTATAGAATGCAAAGCCACGCCCACATCTCTGCCTCCCAGTGCACAACACTCTTATGACAAATAACGTTAGTTCCAAACGTGTAAGCGTGCACGGTGTGTTGCATAAAGACAATTACACGCTCAAACTTGTGAGGCTGCATTTCTGGGTTTGACAATGAATGGAATTGATTCTTACACCGAGGCATGCAGTCTGCTAGGAATACACCTATTTCTATTTGTATGCGTCTTTCATCAGTTTGCTGCGCTCCTACTTCATGATTGTGTCTTGGGCTCAAAAAGGTTGGCGACCACTCCTCTGTTGTTTGTGGTCAAAAGTGTGAGCACAATTATTTAAATAGCTGTTTGTAAGTTTTAAAAAAAACACATATTTCCTTGCATCAATTTCAATCCAAGAAAAGATCATTATTACTGTGTTTCTTGGTCTAACAATTTTGACAAGTTTTCATCCGAAAATCCACTTTTCACTGTAAGCATCGACAAAACTCTAATGATGCAATTATGTCAAGGAACATATGATATGTTATCAGTACTCTTTGCGACAGCAGTATTTCAATGCGACTGTGTGAACATATTTAATCACCTGAACTGTCCCTCAATTTAAGCAATTTCCTGTGGCTCTGAAAACTGAGGGTTTACAAAGTAATTTAATTTGGATCGTAATTAAAAAGGAGCTAGAAGCCATGTGGTCTTCCACCTTTGCACGTACTCCATCTTTGTCGTCGCATTGCAATTTCTAGAGTAAAGTTTTCATTGGATTTAGTAATTTGCTGAGCTTTTCAATGAAGAAGCAGCAACAGCAACCTTATAAAATGTAGTATGTCTGTTTGAAAAGACGGGGAAAGCAAAAAATATATAAAAAAATGCCAACATTTTCACAAGTGGTAAAAGCTGGTGAGACACATTCCAATCAGAAATAAGAAGAATAAACTGCTATTTTAAGCTATCTTTACATTGCAGGCCAAAGTGGCCCAAATCAAACTTTTTCTTAATCAGTTTTTTTTCCAGCTGACTGTTTACACTGCAAAAAAATGTGATCTCCAGTGCAAAAGCGCACAGGCCCCAATGTGGCCCCAAAAGGCCATTTTCCACTCAAAGTTCAGGAACTTTTGGTTCCTGGAACCACTATTTCCTGGAACCATAGATTCCTGTGTGTCGTTTGTGTTTCGACCTAATTTCACAGTTCAGGTAGTTTATACAAATCAGGCAGATACCGTACGGAGGAGTGGTTTAGGAAACAGTCAATATTAAGTCAAAGCTATTTTACTAAAAAGTAAGTACATGAAATACAAAGCAATGATATACACAACAATATGATTTAAAAATGATGTACTAGGGCTGTCAATGATAACGCGTTATCACATGTGATAAGTATAAGATAGCATCTTAAAGGCCTACTGGCCTACTGAAATGCGATTTTCTTATTTAAACGGGGATACCAGGTCCATTCTATGTGTCATACTTGATCATTTCGCGATATTGCCATATTTTTGCTGAAAGGAATTAGTAGAGAACATCGACGATAAAGTTTGCAACTTTTGGTCGCTGATAAAAAAAGCCTTGCCTGTACCGGAAGTAGCAGACGAGTAGCGTGACGTCACAGGTTGTGGAGCTCCTCACATCTGCACATTGTTTACAATCATGGCCACCAGCAGCGAGAGCGATTCGGACGGAGAAAGCGACGATTTCCCCATTAATTTGAGCAAGGATGAAAGATTTGTGGATGAGGAGTGAGAGTGAAGGACTAGAGGGCAGTGGGAGCGATTCAGATAGGGAAGATGCTGTGAGAGGCGGGTGGGACCTGATATTCAGCTGGGAATGACTAAAACAGTAAATAAACACAAGACATATATATACTATATTAGCCACAACACAACCAGGCTTATATTTAATATGCCAAAAATGAATCCCGCATAACAAACACCTCCCCCCTCCCGTCCATATAACCCACCAATACAACTCAAAAACCTGCACAACCCACTCAATCCCACAGCCCAAAGTACCGTTCACCTCCCCAAAGTTCATACAGCACATATATTTCCCCAAAGTCTCCAAAGTTACGTACGTGACATGCACATAGCGGCACGCACGTACGGGCAAGCGATCAAATGTTTGGAAGCCGCAGCTGCATGCGTTCTCACGGTACCGCGTCTGCGCATCCAACTCAAAGTCCTCCTGGTAAGAGTCTCTGTTGTCCCAGTTCTCCACAGGCCATTGGTAAAGCTTGACTGTCATCTTTCGGGAATGTAAACAATGAAACACCGGCTGTGTTTGTGTTGCTGCAGCCGCCCGCAATACACCGCTTTCCACCTACAGCTTTCTTCTTTGCCGTCTCCATTGTTCATTGAACAAATTGCAAAAGATTCACCAACACAGATGTCCAGAATACTGTGGAATTTTGTGATGAAAACAGACGACTTAATAGCTGGCCACCATGCTGTCCCAAAATGTCCTCTACAATCCGTGACGTCACGTGCCGGCGTCATCATACCGAGGCGTTTTCAGTAGGATATTTCGCGCGAAATTTAAAATTGCACTTTAGTAAGCTAACCCGGCCGTATTGGCATGTGTTGCAATGTTAAGATTTCATCATTGATATATAAACTATCAGACTGCGTGGTCGGTAGTAGTGGGTTTCAGTAGGCCTTTAAAGCAATGCACATACAGGGTTTCTGCGGGGCATTAAAAGTCATTAAGCGAATTTTGCAAAAATTATGGCCTTGAATGGTATTAAAAAGCATTGAATTCGATGCCCAGAGGCATTAAAAATAGTTTATGTAATTGTAGGTTGACCGGTAAATGAAAATGAACTCAATAATTTTGCCATCATCGATAAATTGCTGCATCTGTCTGTGTTTCTTTTCTTCGGCTGCGGCTGCGGCTTTCAAACGGCGTGACGCAGTGTGAGAGTGGCTGTGCGCAACCCAAGGGTCCCTGGTTCAATCCCCACCTAGTACCAACCTCGTCATGTCCGTTGTGTCCTGAGCAAGACACTTCACCCTTGCTCCTGATGGCTGCTGGTTAGCGCCTTGTATGGCAGCTCCCTCCATCAGTGTGTGAATGTGTGTGTGAATGGGTAAATGTGGAAGTAGTGTCAAAGCGCTTTGAGTACCTTGAAGGTAGAAAAGCGCTATACAAGTACAACCCATTTATCATTTATTTATTTACAAAAGGTCTTGTAAAGTTTGAAAGCTTAAAAATAGCTGCCTCCATACGGCAAATGGAACGGTTCTGGGGACCCAAACTTTGCCATTCTTTGTTGACTGTAGGCGTGTAGTCCTTACCTTTGACATGTCATATTCATGGGGAAGCTGGGCTTGTTTCATGACACCCTCAGCCTACTCGGCTAACATTAACAGGTCTGGTGACGCACGTTACATGACCTAAGGTGGCCTAGGATGGACAAACGAGACAATTTTTACAATGGACAAAACTTGTATTTTCTGACATTCCTACAATAAATTAGTTCCTTCAGCTGCCTGACACTTTATACCTAACTCTACCCACTTAAAATAACTGAGAGGGTGTAAATTACAATATATTTAAGATGTTTAATATAGCTTATTTGTAATAAATCTAAAGGATTCAAATTTCGTTCTATGATGTGTATTTTTATTTTTTAAAGGAAGAGTAAATGCCGATGTAAATATTGCATGATGTAAAGTTGTTAATGAATGTGTTTACCATCTGTACCTTGTACGCTATCTTATTGAAAATACTTTGGAAATGTGCATTTAGTTATTGCTTTACTTACTGTCACCAAGTTTTAAGCAAATCGATGACTTTTAAATGGGAAACACACTTTTTTGGGGAATGGATGTTGGGTTTTTTTTGCATTCTAAATATTTAAAAAAACATCTCCATTGAGGTTTTATATACATGATGTAAGTATATATGTAATGTAGTAAGAGGCACATTTATAATACAATTTTATAATTACATATTTTTGATCATCATTAATTTCGAAAAGCATCACTTACTGTGCAATGTCTGCTGTCATTAGGATGCCGACTGCTAGGATGTTCATATATTCACATTTAGGTGAAGAATGTCTCATAATCCTCGAGAAGAAATGAGATGGGGCGCGGGGGGAACAAGTTTATCTTCGTGTTGTCCTCGCCAGTTCCAGGTCCTAAATGGCTGTCAAAGTGTATCAACTTGTCGGAATACCTACTCAGATGTCTTCTGTCAACAGCTCGCAACTGCAAATCCTTTACTTAAAAGAATCGTTCAAAAGACTCGGTTCGTTCTTGAACGTCACATCTCTAGTGTGATTTGTCAGTCTGAAAGTCTGGTCTTGGCAAGTTCTGGGCTTGAATCTGGGGCTGAACATCTTCTATGTACAGTGTCCATGTTCTGCCCATACTGTAAGAGGTTTTCTTTGGGTAAACCAGTTTACACCTAAAACATGCATGTTGGGTTATTTGGCAACTGAAAATGTGTAAATGCAAAGATAAATACCTTTTTTTTTTTGTCTATTTAGGACGAATTGTGAAAGAACCACAGTACACACTGGTCTACTTCACCTGTAAACGTGACCAGTCATGGGCTACAATTTTCAGTGCCTCTCTGATTTTTTTTTATACTTTATTATATTAGATTAATAATTATATTGCATTTCCACTAGGGCTAGCATTCAATTGAAATATTTAATAGCGATTAATAGTATTTTGTCCATAGTTAACTCATAAATATTGTGATTAATTGCAAATAGAAATGTAGCCCCCGCCATCAGTGTGTGAATGGGTGAATGTGGAAATACTGTTAAAGCGCTTTGAGTACCTTGAAGGTAGAAAAGCGCTATACAAGTATAACCCATTTATCATTTATTTATTTATCATTAAGTGTATATAAGCCAGATCATTTGCAATGTTTTAATACTACCAAGTATGGATGTGAATCCTTAAACAACTCATGATTCCAATCGGATTCTTAGGGTGATGATTTGATTTAACATGATTCTCGATTCAAACTGAATAAAAATGTAAAACAAAAATGTTTACAGATTACAAAAGGTCTTCTTGAAAGCGCAGACATTGCCTTAAAAAAAAAAAAAAAATATATATATATATATATATATGTATATTTTATTTTATTTTTTTATTTTTTTTTAAATACAACACACAGATGACTTAAAACATATTTTTGAAAACTGTTTCCTAAAAAAAAATGTATTTTTAAAAAACTGTATCGATTAAAAATTGGAACAAATACAAATAGCGATTTGGATGTGAATCTTTTTTTTTTCCTGCACCCCTACTATCAACATTGGCCTCGACAATTTGTTTTCCTTATGCAAATGTTTGTTTATTAAACATTGTGCTTTTTTAAACACCTCAACACAAAAATGGACAAAACCCTTTTTTAGTGACACACCATGGCCAGAGTGGGCCTCATTTCCAGCCCTGGAGTTTGGCCCACTTTTTCATTGACCAACCTACTGTATTATATTAAAATAATATTAATTATGTAGTAACAACCTATAGCAGGGCTATTCAACTAAATTGTTTTTGGGGGGCCACATTTCCAGCAGGCTAAAGACTTCTTATTTTGAGAACCATTTGGTTTTGGTCTATTGCTTTTGTCAGTTAAAAAGTTAAAAAGATCGCCCTTTTATGCAAAATGCAAGTGTCCACTGGCCCTTAGGAGGTTCAGATCAATGCAAGGATCTGTCAATAATAATGGAGTAGATTTATATAGCGCTTTTCTAGACACTCAAAGCACTTCACAGAGAAGTGAGAACCTATCATTCATTCACGACTGGTGGTGGTAATCTACATTTGTAGCCACAGCTGCCCTGGGGTAGACAGACAGTTCGCGCCTACGGCCCCTCCGACCACCACCCATCATTCATTCACCAGTGTGAGCGGCACTGGGGGCAAGGGTGAAGTGTCCTACTCAAGGACACAAAGGCAGTGATTTGGATGGCAAGAGGCGAGGAGTGAACCTGCAACCCTCAAGTTTCTGGCACGGCTGCTCTACCCACCACACCATGCCACCCCAAATATCTGTCAATGTGTTTATACTGGTCAAAATGTGTCTATACCACAGGATCACTCTTGAGTTTTTAGGAAATTGTTGTAAATATAATGGTTTCTCCCAAATTCTGAACTAAACCTGGGGGCCAGGCTGGTGTCATTCCCGGCCCGGATTTGGCCCTCATGCCACTAGTTGAATAATACAGACCTGTAGTGTTGAGTCGGTTTTCTAACACCTTGTAATTATGTGTATTTTTCTAAAATATAATTTCCAATTTAGAGCAAATAAGGTTTTCTTCACATTGTAGATTTATTTGAACATGATGGATGGATGGGATGGATGAGTTTAAGTACAAATTTTTAACATATCCAAACCTTAAAAACAAAAATGTATCCGGCGTTAACTGCGCCTGTATCATAAAATAATAATCTGCAAGGCTTCAGCACATTTGATTGGTTTTCAATGACACAATATAGATAGAGGTTTATATCCTGCTTAGTACTTTCATCCTGTTGTGGGCTTTATAGGTGAAACTCAAGAAATTAGTATATTGTGCTAAGGATAATTTATTCCAGCAATTTGATTTACAAGGTGATACTAATATATGACATCTACATATAACATGCAATATTTCATGTCAAATTTGGGGTTTACCAAACTGTAAGCCATAATTATCAACATTATAATAAACACTTGACATATTTCACCTTGTTTGCAATAAGTTTCATATCACATATGTTCACAATTGAAGTTAATTGCTGACATTAATGAACATTTGCACGATATTTACATTTTGAGTTTTACCTGTATATATTCATGAGTGTGGGCTGTAACATTTCTAAAGTCATTAAGAAGTTTAGCCCATATTTTATCTTTACAAAGCTTACATTTAAGTCATTTTCATTAATATAGTGCTGAATCATTTAGCATCATCGTTCATCTCAATTTATTTTCTTATAGAGCAGGTCTACACATAATCTTCACAATGTTAAAGGAGGACTGCACTTCTTTTGGAATTGTACCTCTCGTTCACAATCCTTATGAGACAAGAACACATTTTTGCTTCATTTTTTTGCATTCCAATTTGTAATAATTTGCTCTTTCTACGTGGTTAGTAATGCAGCTAATGGAAGCAATCTATTATGCCTCTAAATCACTCTAAAAGCTGCATCCAAAAGCCGCCAACAATACTTAATTTACATTCCGTAACCTGTATAATAACCAAACTGGAGCGACATTGTTATTGTCAGAGCGAACATTGAGGTACTGTTTATCTAGCGTAGTAACATATTGCCTTGCGACGGCATGCTACGGCATTAGCCGTAAGATAGCTTCTGAATTTGTAATGCACAACACAATGTGAAGAGACTACAATCTGTACTGACTGAAAAACATGAACAATCAAATTAAAGTAACTGTAAAATAATAGCTCACATGTATTTTTTTGTTTGTACGCAGCTAACTCGACAGTGTATGTAGTTGTAATAACAAGCATGATGTGATGTATATATCATGATTTAATATTATAGTGACTCACTTGATGGACAGTGGTCTGTTTGGTCCAGCTGGCCGGGGAATTTTTTTTCCAGTTAATTTTGTGTAAGCACTCTATTTCTGTTGGCATAGCTTAGCTACAAGCTCCACATTTACACCGTCAAGTCACGCCAGTCCAGACTCTCTCGGCTCCAATGTCTCACCCTCTCTTTGTGCTCGCTCAGCTTCTATATCCACCAGTTCATCCTCTGTATATTCAGCTTAAAAAAGACAAGGTTGTGAACCCTCATTGTCAAAAAATAGTCATCTTTGTTGTCTGTTACCAAGTCTGCCATGATTAGAACACAAACTCACATTTGTTGCCTGAAGTCAGAAGTGTGCTGCTGTGGAAATGGAAATAAATCCACCGAGAAAATAGGTTCCGGTAATGCTTAAAATGACCAAAATACGGTAAATATTGTACATATTGCATACTGCTATGAACGTCTGTCACTACATGATATATATATATATATATATATATATATATATATATATATATATATACTATATTGCCAAAAGTATTTGGCCACCTGCCTTTACTCACATTTGAACTTGAAGTGCCATACCATTCCTAACCCATAGGGGTTCAATATGTTGTCGGTCTACCTTTTGCAGCTATTACAGCTTCAACTCTTCTGGGAAGGCTGTCCACAAGGTTGCGGAGTGTGTATATAGGAATTTTCAACCATTTTTCCAAAATCGCATTGGTGAGGTCACACACTGATGTTAGTCGAGAAGGCCTGGCTCTCAGTCTCAGTTCCAATTCATCCCAAAAGTGTTCTATCGGGTTCAGGTCAGGACTATGTGCAGGCCAGTCAAGTTAATCCACGCCAGACTCTGTCGTCCATGTCTTTATGGAAGAGGAAGAGGTCCGCTCCAAACTGTTCCCACAAGGTTGGGAGCATGGAATTGTCCAAAATGTGTTGGTATCCTGGAGCATTCAAAGTTCCTTTCACTGGAACTAAGGGACCAAGCCCAACACCTGAAAAACAACCCCACACCATAATTCTTCCTGCAGCAAATTTCACACTCGGCCCAATGCAGTCCGAAATGTAGAGTTCTCCTGGCAACCTCCAAACCCAGACTCGTCCATCAGATTGCCAGATGGAAAAGTGTGATTCATCACTCCAGAGAAGGCGTCTCCACTGCTCTAGAGTCCAGTGGTGACGTGCTTTACACCACTGCATCCCACGCTTTGCATTGGACTTAGTGATGTATGGCTGAGATGCAGCTACTCGGCCATGGAAACCCATTCCATAATTGGAAGGTCACGAGATGTTTGGAGCTCTGTAGCAACTGACTGTGCAGAAAGTCTTTGCACTATGCGCTGACCCCTCTGTCAGTTTACGTGGCCTACCACTTGTGGCTGAGTTGCTGTTGTTCCCAAACTCTTCACTTTTCATATTATAAAGCCCGCAGTTGACCTTGGAGTATTTAGGAGCGAGGAAATTTCACGACTAGATTTGTTGCACAGGTGGCATCCTATGACAGTTCCACGCTAGAAATCACTGAGCTCCTGAGAGCGGCACATTCTTTCACAAAATGTTTGTAGAAACAGTCTCCATGCCTAAGTGCTTGATTTTATACACCTGTGGCCAGGCCAAGTGTTTAGGACACTTGATTCTCATCATTTGGATGGGTGGCCAAATACTTTTTATATATATATACATATATATGGTGTATATAAAATGTTGCTAGAGGTTTTTGAAATTGTTTTAGCGGGCTTTGAAGGCAACAATGGTGACTCCCTTCAGCCGCATCTTGCATGTGTTTATGTTAAGGTTTGCAGGGGAAGATGACGGCAACTGACACCAGAGGGTTGTAATGTACAATGATGTATTATATATATAGTTAATATATATAATGATAATAAACAACACTAAATATACGAACTAAGGAAATGGAGTGTGACAAGATCCAAGAGTGTGTATGGCGTAAGACTATGTGTAGTATTGAACTGAGGTGTGCGTTACCAAATGTTGTCAAGAGACGAGGAAGTCCAGGGGAGAGAGAAGTCTACGAGTCTGAGTCCAATGCGAGGGAAGTCGAGGATTGAGGGAGGCAGTCAGAATCCAGAGGGAGATCCGGGGAAAAGTGAGACGCACAGCTCACTATCAAGGCGACGGAGGGTACTGCGGGGACGACACAAGAAAACACACGGAGAGGCAAAACACAGAGAGAGAGCAGGATTGCATCAAGCAGCCGATGATCGCTTACTGTACAGGAGACTATATTCCGGCGGCGGCATGCCAGGTTATCCAAGCTTATGAAGGCAGCTCCTTCATTACCGGCCGCCAGCTGTGGAGGCGCGTGGTCGCGGTCTGCGCGGCGCGTGTGGGAGCGTGTCCTGCGGTGCTTGCAGCGCCTGGCCGTGACAGTTTATTTATTTTTAGAATCCTAACAAAAAAAAAAGACACGTGTTATTGTCTCTGATAATGATTGGGAATGATAGGCTTCATTCCAAAAACAGTGCAGTTCCCCTTTAAGTTTAATAATGTTCATGAATAACTGCACTCCATCCTCCCACTCAGCCCACACAGACGTTTCCGTCTCATTTCTGTACATCAAAAGTGTCTTCTCCAAACTGCGAGCTCGTCTCGATGAAAAATATGTTTAAAATTGGCACATGTTGCCACTTCAGGCTGCAAAACTTTACTACTTATAATTTTGGCCTTTTCAAGCCAGACTCTTTTTTTATTTTTTTTTACTTGCTTCCACGGGCAGCGCATGAATCTGACATGTTGTCAAGGTAACGGCGCGCTGCGTTGGCGTTAACTCGTCATTTACACGTTAACTCGGACATATTTGTCTACAAATATTATTGCAATAAAATGCAATGATGACAATGTAAAACTAAATATTAGAGCAGTGTCCCTCCCGACTGTTGTTTCAGGGAGTGACTGATGAAAAATGAACTCACCCAGCTCTGAAATATTCAGTTTTACAGTTCCAGTGACATTTCAATCATCGTACTATCATTAGACAGCACTTCAACTACAGAGCAGTGGCGTTTGAATTATTCAGAACAGTGCAGTTGGAGACGCCATGCAAGAAAGTCAAACAGGAGGCTCCAACAGGCAACAGGAATATGCATGACACGCTAAGGCAGGATAACGGATTACTGCTTTATAATGAAGGAAACCATGATCAAGAACTTTAATTACATCGAGAATGCTAAGCAGAAAAGCAGCCACAGTGATGAATAGCATCGTCTTTGTGTTACCTCTATCATACATGATGACTCCACAAAGAACAGGATTATTTGGTGTTACATGTGCACTTTGGCTGGTTCTAGCGCTCATATATAAGGATTCTGATTGTAATAGCATGGGAATACAGTAGGAGGAGACAAACAGTTTGAACACTGTAAACTGACGACGCAGTTAAGTCGATAGCAGTTTACTAATCCGATGTGTTCACTTTTTTATGAACAATACTAAAAACCTAAAAGCAGCAGTATAAAACATTTAAGTTAACGCTTGATATTGACACCTAACACATCCTCCAACCTAGTAAAGACACTTTAATTTATTTGACTTTAACTTCCTTTACCCAAAAGACCAATCATTTCTAGAAATATATGTACAGTACTTCACAATTTCATGACTACTTAGTAATGTTTTGTATGGAATTTAGTGCAGGTATACATACTTTAACAAGAACATATGTGTCAAATTCAAGGCCCGGGGGCCAGATGTGGCCCATGAATGCCTGGAAAGTTAGGTTAAAGTTAAAGTATCAATGATTGTCAGACACACACTAGGTGCGGTGAAATTTGTCCTCTGCTTTTGACCCATCCCCTTGTTCACCCCCTGGGAGGTGAGGGGAGCAGTGAGCAGCAGCGGTGGCCATGCTCGGGAATCATTTTTGGTGATTTAACCCCCAACCCTTGATTCTGAGTGCCAAGCAGGAGGGAATGGGTCCCATTTGTATATTCTTTGGTATGACTCGACCTACTGATCTCAGGGCGGACAATCTAACCACAAGGCCACTGAGTACGTCAAAATATGTGTTAATAAAGTACTTTACTATTTCTTACTAAATGTATTTGTTCTTTCCAATTTGACATTAAAAAAATACATGCACTGCATGCAATCGTATATCTTTTAAACGTTAATATTGTCTAATAATGCAACAAAATATTATATTGTCATGCGTTCCGAAATATTTTTTTGTTACGATAAAGATAAATACTCAAGTATCTGTTTGACTTACGATTTCAAAACATGCTATCCATCAAATTGCACACTGAAAAATGACAATAGATTTTACGGTAAAATTGTGGCGACTGAGCTGCCAAGTTTTATTTTTCAGCATAAAATCAACTTTGGTACCATCTTTCCATTCACAGTAATAGAGCACACAGTAAAAACAACTGTGGATTTCAGGGTAAAAAAAACGCAGCTCAGTTGCCGAAAGATGCTGTAATTTATATATATATATATAGATATACATATATATCTTCATATATATATATATATATATATATATATATATATATATATATATATATATATATATATATATATATATATATATATATATATTGTACTATTAGACATACTGTCAATCCAGCAATATCATTATAATAATCATATAGCTGCTTGATGACTTAAAGGGGAACTGCACTTTTTTGGAATTTTGCCTATCGTTCACAAACATTATGAGAGACAAGAACACACGTCTTTTTTTTATTTTATTCGGATTTTAAATATGATATAAAACGCTTGGAAGATGTGGCTAATGGGAGTCACCGTTGTAGCCTTCAAAGCCCTCTAAAACAACTTCCAAACCCTGCAGCAATGTTTTTTTTTACACACTGCAAGTCTATATATAATGTAGTGACAGACACGTCAATAACAATATGTAATATGTTCAATAATTACCGTTTTTATCATTTAAAAAAATGATGGGACTGACATCTTCTGCACATTGATTTCTGTTTCCATAGCAGCGCACGTCTGACTTCTGGCTACAACTGTTTGTTCCCACTTCCGGAATCAAACACGCATGTGTGTGTTCAAATCATGGCAGACTTGGTAACAAACAACAAAGACGACTATTTTTGGACATCTGAGGATTCACAACCTTATCTGTTTGAACCTGAATGAACGGAAGATGAACTACTGCTTCTAAAAGCGAGCACGAAGAAGAGGGTGAAACGTCGGAGCGAATGGAAGCCAATAGAGTGAGGCGAAAGCAACTCAAAGTTGCAAATGTGGAACTTGGAGCAAGCTATTTTGCCATAAATGGTGTGCTTAACCCAAATAATCAAGTTAGTCACACATTATATTGATCATGATACACGCAGCACATCATGCGTGCATCATGACAGACAGCATACGTTGTCTGGCTAGCTCACTCACTCACTCACTCACTCACTCATCCCATGGCCTAGGAGGCCATAGGGGTGTCATGGTGGATGCTTGGGCAGTCAGGGATCTCCAGCGCTCACGATCTTCTGCTGTTCGTAGCAGGGTTTGGAAGCTGCAGCCAGTCCATTCTTTGATGTTTTCCATCCAGGCCTTTCTCTGCCTGCCTCGTCTCCGCTTCCCCTCTACTGTTTCCTGCAGGATGGTCTTTGACAGGGAGGTGTGCCTTGTGACATGACCAAACCAGGTCAGCTTGCGACGTTTAACTGTTGAGAGTAGAGGTTCCTGTTCGCCAGCATGGGTGGTAACTAGCTGTCTAACATAATCATTTGTCCGGTGTTCACTGTATGATATATGTAGCATTCTTCTGTAACACTTGCTTTCAAAGGACTGTATCCTGCGCTCAGTGTCCGCTGTGAGCGTCCAGCTCTCTCAACCATAGAGTAGGGTGGAAAGAACAAATGACTTGTAGAGTCTGACCTTCACCTGGAAGCTGATGGTATTGATTTTCCAGATCCTGGTCAATCTTGTCATGAATGATGTTGCTATGCCGATTCTTTTGTGGAGCTGCCATCGCCACTCACAAAGGACCTGAGGTACTTATAGTCCTTTACTTCCTCCAGGGTTTGTCCATTCAATGTGATGTTCGGTGGTGGTAAGTGATTGTGACTGTTGACCAGGATCTTGCTCTTCTCTTCACTTGTCTCCATTCCATAAGCTCTCGCTGCCTCCTCCAGTCTGGTGGTCAGTTCCTGGAGTTCAGCCTCACTTTTCCCATAAATTCGATGTCATCTGCGAAGCGAAGGTTGGAGACGGGTCTTCCTCCGATGGTAACGGAGGTGTGGAATTCTTGGAGTGCTTTTTCCATGATGTTCTCCAGGAAGACATTAAATAGGACAGGGGAGAGGAGACAGCCTTAGCGGACACCAATAGATGTTTTAAAAGGTTCTCCTATGCTGTTATTGATGAGAACTGCACTGCTTGAGTTTGTATAAAGTGCTTGGATGACCTGTATGAGATTATTGTCAAAGTTGTAATTTCCGAGAACCTGCCATAGTCCTTCATGCCAGACTTTTTTAAAGTCAATGAAGTTGTGGTATAAGTTGTGCTGGTGCTGAAGGTGCTTCTCAATCAGTAGTCTGACGTTGAAGATCTGTTCGGTGGTGCTCCGTTTTGGTCTGAATCCAGCCTGTTCCTCGAAGAGGATTTCCTCTGCCTTGTTCCTCAGTCTGTTCGGGATTATCCGCAGCATTATTTTGCTAGCGTGACAGATGAGGCTGATGGTTCTGTAATTTTGGCACTGCCTTGAATTCCCTTTCTTAGGGAGGAGGATAATCAGAGATTGGGTCCATTTTTGGGGCCACTGCTTGGTTTTCCAAATCTTTTGGCAGATGTGTGTCAGTGCTATTATAATGCTTCGCCCCCCCATGATTCCAAAGCTCTGCTGGGACGTTATCGATGCCTGGTGATTTGCCGATTTTTAGGTTCTTTACTGCCTCCTCTACTTCAGCTTGCAGTATTAGTGCGTCCTCGCTTTCGCCACTGGGCTTCATGGCATTGGTTAGTATGGTGGGTCTGGTGATATTGTATAGTTGTATAGTTCCTGGCAATACTCTGTCCACCGTTGGGTTATTTCTGCAATCTCTGTTAGTATAGATCCATGCTTGTCTTCTATTACTGTGGCTATAGGTTGTTGTGTCCTTGTCAGTTTCTTCAGCGTTGCGTAGGCTGCTTTACTGTTGCCCTGCCGTATCCCTGCATCTATGCTTTCACACTGTTATGTGATCCACTTTTCTTTTGCTTCCCTCATCATCTTCCTGATGTTTCTGTTCACAGAGGTATGCTGGTTAGCTGCCTCTGGGTCATCCTTTTTTGTTTTTTTGAGGGCCCTTCATAGGTCACATTGGTCTAGGATGTCATCAGTGATCAATGGTTTGTTTTTCTTCCTGTCCTTCCCTAGTACTTCAATTGCTGATTCTATGATTGCTTTCTCCATGTTATCTGTCAGTGAGTCTATGTCTTGTACTAAGTTAAGTGTTGCAAATTTCCCTCCTATGTTTGCCTCAAATATTCCTGCAACTTGGGGGTCTTTAACTCTGTCTAGACTACATCTGATGCGTCAGTTAGTGTGTTTTTTTGGAGTCTTTAGTTTAAGTTTAAGCGTCTTTAGTACCATATTGTGGTCACTACCAATGTCTGCACCAGGAAATGTTCTGGTTTGGGCTTTGTTGATGCTTGACTTGAACCTTTGTGGCGTGAGTATGTAGTCGATTTGGTTATGTATCTTTCCGTTCGGTGCATGCCACATTGTTCTCCGAGAGGTTTTATGTGGAAACAGCGTATTGGCTACAGTGAGCTTATGGCTTTTAGCAAAGTCCAGAAGTCGCAGTCCTCTGTCGTTCGTTTCACCTAGCCCAAAACCGCCCCGCTGTTCCTCTCCAGTGGTCGTATGCATCGGTACCTATTTTGGCATTCCAGTCTCCTTGGATGACTAGAAAGTCCTTCTTGGGAGTTTTCTTTATGGGAGTTTTCTCTAGCTCCTCATAGAAGGTTTCAACTGCTTCATCATCATAATCTGTCGTTGTGGCATACATTTGAATGATGGTTAAATTCATGGGCCGCGCAGCGATTCGGATGCTGATGAGCCTGCTGGATATAGGTGTGCAGTTAAAAACTGAGTTTATTTTGCTTTTGTTGACAATAAAACCAACTCCATGTTGATGTCTACAGTCCTCTCCGCTATACCATAGCGTGTGGCCTTCTTCTGTGGTAGTCTCACCACAGCTAGTCCACCTGACCTCAGCCAAACCAAGGATGTCCCATCTGTATCTGTCTAGTTCATAGGTCAGTTCCTTCACTTTCCCACAGGCATACAGTGTGCGGACGTTCCATGTCCCAATAATGGTGTCATTTTTTGAGAGGCTGGGTGTTGATGTTGATCTTGATCTTGTCCCAGTAGTAAACTTGTCGCCCCCAGCCCGGGGCAAGGCAGTGGGTAGCGCGGTCGTTGTTTTTCCGGGCCTCGACCGTAGATGCTTGACTGTTTTTCCATCATGACATTTCATTAGGCAAATAAGCTTGGTGGTGCCTATCTCCTCTCCAAGCTCTTACCGGGAGGCCAACGACCCCCTGGCGACCCTTGTCTAGTTCAACCTGCCGGTTGAAGCAGTTTACCGTGGTGTGGCAGCAGAAATTCTGCTACTTGGAGCCATAGACAAGAGCTGGGTGTTGGTGAGGTCCAGTAAGGATTCAACCAGCACTGGTGCAACCGGCACCAGCAATCCAGCTGCGACTGTATCATCCTTAAAGGTAGTACCTCTCCTTTCCACTCCAACACCACACTGGCTAGCTGTGTACAAACAAAACATGAAATGTGGGCTAATGCTTTACAGACACTATAATATGATTGTTCATGTTTTTCACTCCGTACTGATTGGTGTTCTAACGCAGTGTTGTGCATTACAAACTCAAACGTGTTTTGTGTTGACGTAGAAGCTAGCTTATCTCTTTCTGTAGTTAGCTTTTACAGCTAACACCAAAGCATGCCAATTTGTTACTAGCTAGAAAGAGAGTTTCTCAGTGTTCTCTCTTACAGTAACAATGTCGCTGCAGTTTGGTTATTATACATAATACGGAATGTAAATGAAGTATTGGTGACGGTTTTTAAATGCATGTTTTTATAATATTGATTTAGAGGTAGAATTGATTGCTCCCATCAGCTGCATTGCTAGCTACCTAGAACGAGACGATTTTTACATGTTAGTATGCAAAAAATTAAAAATAAAGTTTTGTCATCTTGTCTCTTATAATGATTGTGAACAATAAGCAAAATTACAAAAAAAAAGTGCAGTTCCCCTTTAAAGGGCTGATAAAAACAAATTCAACTGATTTGTTTTGGTGTCTGCTTGTTTTTTTAATGTTAGTTTTTTTCATATTCTCTCACTCTTATATGAAAAAACTTGCAAAAATGCATGCAACAAAATGCATTAATGCGACTCCCAGAGCCCACTTTTGCATAACAAAACAGCACGGGTTGGACCGTTGGAGCATATGATGTCATGATTGTGGAGAAAAAATAGTGTTTCCATGGGCACCGGTGTTTCCTTACACCTGTGCTTTCCCATGAACTATAACACCATTCATACGGAAAATTGTAAACTACATTAAAATGGTATAAATAAAAATGAAACCTCAAGAAATGTATCTTCTTTCTGCTATTTCGTTCATCAACAGCCTACCTAGATAACTACGTATTTGTGTACATCATATCAACCAACCTAAAAGCACAATTTATAGGTTTTGTCATGTGCTGATATGAAACCAAAAGCATTTTTTTCAGTGAGATTCTCCGTACATTTGCCAAATAAATGATTACATCCTGGCCTTCATCGGAGAACTAGCTTTCGTGGGAGAAGAGAGAAACTATTTGGGTTAGCAGCAAGTCCCTTAGATAAGCTTATCCTGCTGTGGACAAAGAATCAGTAAGGTCCTCTTGTGAGACGCTTGAGACCCTGTTTCTTGATAACATTAGCGGGGCGTATCACTGGAAACTCCCCTCGTTATATAAACTTCGTAAGAGGTGAGCTTATCTTGAATTATGAGTGGCACAGCGTCAATCACTTTTATGTGCGTTAAGGGACTCTGCCTTTAAGGCTTGCTGGGTAATGATACAGAGGCTTATGAGGATAGTGCTGAGACAAGCATCTTCACAGCCAGACACTTCACTCTGTTAAACAGAGAGCAGGGATCATAAAGAAGATAGCCACATAATTTCGCCTTTAGCTCTTTTTGTAGGGGACACATTGAGGCTTACAGTACATAGTTTGTAAATTAAAATATATTATATTATAGTAGTCATACAGGTGGTCCTCAGGTAATGAATGAGTTGTGGTTCTAAACCGTGATGCAAATCACGTTTTATTGTAATCTTATACCTTTTAATTATAACTGACTTAACACTGAAGTCACTTATACTGTACACAGAACATACTAAATGCAGTAATAAAAATATCAAGTGCAACTAGATGAGGCAATTCCTTCAGGAATTGCATGTGAATGCGCCAATGCTGAAGTTAAACTGAAATGCTGACAAAATGCAGCATGAATGTAAAAATAGTTTGAATGTTGAAATGGTTTGAATGTGGAAGAGTTTGAATTTGAAACGCTGGAAAAATGTGGGAATTGTGGATGTTTGAAAAAAGGATAATTCATTTTGAATGGAGAAAATGTCCCGGAAAACGTCGGAATTCTGGGAAATCTTCGAATTTTTGGAATTAGTCAAGTGAAAGCCCGCAACTCCTGAATAGGCTGAACAGTTTGAAGTTGGAACGATTTGAGTCGGGTGAAAATGTGGAAGGTAGAGCGTGCCAAAATCTGGAGAAGAAGAAGAATAAATAGATACATTTTGGCGTAGAAAAGCATATGTGTGAATGCTTTGCAGCATTCACACAATAATTGAATTAAACAGTCATAAAAAAGACAGAACCATAGAGAAGTAACTGGGAATTCTAGGAAATCCGGGAATTTATTTTATAGATGTTAAAGTAAGTTGGGGCGGTATGGCTCGGTTGATAGAGCGGCCGTGCCAGCAACTTGAGGGTTGCAGGTTCGATCCACGCTTCCGCCATCCTAGTCACTGCCGTTGTGTCCTTGGGCAAGACACTTTACCAGTGACGTGCGGTGAGGTTCATGACTGGTGAGGCACTGACTTCATCACAGTCAGATTTACAAACATACGAACCCTAAAGAGTATCTTATTCACCATTTGATTGGCAGCAGTTAACGGGTTATGTTTAAAAGCTCATACCAGCATTCATCCCTGCTTGGCACTCAGCATCAAGGGTTGGAATTGGGGGTTAAATCACCAAAAATTATTCCCGGGCGCGGCGCCGCTGCTGCCCACTGCTCCCCTCACATCCCAGGGGGTGATCAAGGGATGGGTCAAATGCAGAGGACACATTTCACCACACCTAGTGTGTGTGTGACAATCATTGGTACTTTAACTTAACTTTACACATACAAACTGTAGCACACAAAAAAGCACATTTAATAAAAAAAACGTTATTATGGTCTTACCTTTACTTATAAGTGCGCGAACAGTGGTGTTGGTGTTGGAGGAGTTGTGAATGAACGAAATATGAAATCCGTGCTGCAGTCTGCAGGTGTACCTAATGTTGTGTCCCTGCAGTCGTTCACGGCTCCTCCGGCGCGAGCAATGTTGTTTTTTGCACTTTTTGGCTTCTTGTTAAGTGACTTTTTTTGGGTGGGTTCGGTCTTGCACGTGGAGGGTTTGGGTGTGGGCTTTGGTTGGTGTGGCGCTCCCGTCGAGGGGTGCAGTCTGCGGCGAAGGTGCTTTAACTGGCACCAGGAGGCGGGGTTACGCGAGCCTCAGCCAGTGCGTCTTCGCAGCAGTTTTATGATCGCTCAGCACAAGAAATACTTTACACACATACAGTTGTTGACAAAATACACTGTACATTATATACCTCAGCTAACTAAACTATGGAAATGTATAATATAGTTCATATAGCAATACAGTCTCACTGCACTGCAGGCCAGCAGTTAGCCGAGTCCGCAATCCATGGTGAGGCACAATTGAGTGACGTGCCTCAACTGGCTGCTGTTCACCGCAAGTCTCTTCTCAGTATTTGAACGGCAAATGTGAAAATTCAGCGATTTTGAATAAAAATAATCTAAAACTGGTGAAGTTAAATGGAAAATAACTTTATAGTATAATCACTGGATACATATAACAATTTAATAAATTTTTCTTTTTACATTTTTTTTCTTTCCATGATGCCTCTAGTGACCGCACGTCACTGCACTTTACCCACCTGTTCCCGGTGCCACCCACACTGGTTTAAATGTAACTTAGATATTGGGTTTCACAATGTAAAGCGCTTTGAGTCACTTGAGAAAAAGCGCTATATAAATGTAATTCACTTCACTTCACTTCACTTAAAGTAGAGCTCACAATTCCTGAACAGGCTGAATATTTTGAAGTTGGAACGATTTCAATCGGATGAAAAATGTGGGGGTTGTGGAACTTTGAAAAATGTCCCATTCATTTCAATGGGAATGTCATGGAAATTTGGGAATTTCGGGAAAAACGGGAATTTTTGGGAAAATGTTAAAATGCTTGAATGAGCTGAATGATTTGAAATGGTTGGTGTTGGAATTTTTCAAATTCGTCGAGAAACGTTGAGGTATAGTAACATTTTTGATTGAGAAATTGTATTATGGAACTCCAGGAATTTCGGGAAAACTGGTAATTTTTCCAATTCAAAAAACAACTTTGTTTTTTATCCTGATTAAGAGAAATGATTTGACGGCAGAACGGTTGAAGTGGGTTGAAAATTGTGGAAGGAGTAGTCGCCAGAAAAAAGGGCCAAAAAAAAGGGTTTTAAAAAAAGGGAATTCTGAGAATTCCTGGAATTTTTTTTAACTTGGAAAAGATATAGTTTGAATGTCCAAAATGAGTGGAATATGTTGAAGGTGGAATGGTTTGAATCGGTTGAAAAATGTGGAAGTTTGAAAAATGTACAATTCATTTTGAATGGAGAAAAATGTCCCGGAAAACCTGGAATTCTGGGAAATCTGGGAATTTTTTGGAATTAATCAAGGGAAAGCCCGCGATTCCTGAATATGCTGAACAGTTTGAAGAGGGAGCGATTTGAATCGGGTGAAAAATGTGGAAGGTAGAGCGCGCCAAAATCTGGAGAAGAAGAAGAAATATATTCATTTTGGCGTAGAATAGCATAATTGAATTAATTAATTGAATAAAACAGTCATAAAAAAGACAGAAGTAATAGAGAAATAAGAGAAGCAGGCGAAGAAGTAAAACGTGGTGACGTGCAGGTAAGAGTCTTTTAATACTTGCTTGTAGAACTAGAAAGTGCAATTACAAGGGGCAGTCAGATAGCAAACATGAACAGTTCGCAGAGCAACAGTAGTCAGTAATGACTTAAGCATTTGTGGTCAGGAACCATATTTAGTGACAATCCTCCAGCCCTCACTCTAATAAGGGATCAGAGGCAGGTGCGTCTCCTGATCGCTTATAAGCATACTTGCCAACCCTCCCGGATTTTCCGGGAGACTCCCGAAATTCAGCGCCTCTCCCGAAAACCTCCCGGGACAAATGTTCTCCCGAAAATCTCCCGAAATCCAGGCGGACTCAGGTCCATGCGGACCTGAGTCCGCTTTCCCACAAAATAAACAGCGTACCTGCCCAATCACGTTATAACTGTAGAATGATAGAGGGCGAGTTCTTAGTTTCTTATGTGGGTTTATTGTTAGGCAGTTTCATTAACGTCCTCCCAGACCCAGCGCGGCAACAACACACAACAACAGCAGTCACGTCTACCGTAAAGCAGTTTGTCTGCCGTAAACAGCAATGTTGTGACACTCTTAAACAGGACAATACTGCCATCTAGTGCATTTGATGAAAGCACTTTTGTGCGTGCCACACAGCAATGCATCATCAGCATGGTTAGAAAAATAGTGACAGAGAGGATGGACAATTCAACCCTTAACTCAACAATGAGTAGATGAGTGTTATCTGTGTGTATATGTGTAAATAAATGAACACTGAAATTCAAGTATTTATTATATATATATATATATATATATATATATATATATATATATATATATATATATATATAATAAAATAAATATATATAATAAAATAAATATATATTTATAGCTAGAATTCACTGAAAGTCAAGTATTTCTTGTATATATATATACATATAAATCGGAGGTCTCAAGGTTGGCAAGTATGCTTATAAGAGGCAGGTGAGGAAGCCAGGCAGGAAGTGGAACAGAAAGTAAGGAAACGCTGAGAAGGAAACAACACTGAACTAAGGTAGAGACTACAAAACTAAGATAACACAAAGATATCGTCAGACCTTTCGTGTCACTTTTAGCTTTCTCCTGAATCAACATACTGTAAGTCCCACTGAGATGCAGCCTTGATTCTGGTCTTTCCACTTTTTAGACAAGAAACAATATTTATTGTCTAAAAATGTTTGTTTTTAAAAGGTGCGTTACATGTTTAAATTGTGGTGTTAAACTGGCTTCAATTCATCTAAATGGGCGGGGCTTCTTTAAGACACAAGTGTTATGAGTTACGAGCTCCATTGTGGAACGCATTTTGAACTTGTAAGTTTAGGTACCGGGCAGCACGGTGTTACAGGGGTTAGCGCATGTACCTCACAATACGAAGGACCTGAGTTCGATCCCGGGCTTGGGGTTTTTCTGCATGTTCTCCCCGTGACTGCGTGGGTTCCCTCCGGGTACTCCGACTTCCTCCCACCTCCAAAGACATGCACCTGGGCATAGGTTGATTGGCAACACTAAATTGGCCCTAGTGTGTGAATGTGAGTGTGAATGTTGTCTGTCTATCTGTGTTGGCCCTGCGATGAGGTGACGACTTGCCCAGGGTGTATCCCGCCTTCCGCCCGAATGCAGCTGAGATAGGCTCCAGCACCCCCCGCGACCCTGAAAAGGACAAGCGGTAGACAATGGATGGATGGATGAAGTTTAGGTACCATTGTGTCATAAAAAGGTAGACATATTTGAACATTTCTTAAAAAATTAGAAAAAAAAGATAAACACAATTGTTATGTTACCTTGCAGTTAGTTACTTAAATAACAATGTTACTGTAACAACTACATACAGCAATGTGCCCAACACTGTATGGCTATGAGTTTTTCTTCTTTTTTTTTTGACTTTGTGTATACATTTGTTGGCTATGCCTTAGTGTTTGACATTTATCACCGATGTTATAAAAAAAAAAGAAGTACACAAGCAGGAAGCAAATAATTGACATCACATTTCAAAATGTCACCTTCTCATTAGTGTGAACAATTACAATCACTCAATCACATACATCCTCGGATCCGGCCCGCGAATGAATTATCTATGGCCCCCGGGATGATATTTGATTAGTATTAGAACCGGCCCGCAGGCCACAGACGCCTGCTGCTATTTTGCACGCACCAATACTAATAATAGGTTTTATTTGTACAAAGCACTATCGAGTAAACAACCTCAAAGTGCCACAGTCTATTAAAAAAAAAATAATAATAATAGCTAGAACTAGTATGCATATATCTAAAAAAAAAAAAAAGGCTTTTTTAAAAAGAAGGGTTTTTAAGCCTTTTTTTAAAAGCACCCACAGTCTGTGGTGCCCTCAGGTGGTCAGGGAGAGCATTCCATAGACTGGGAGCGGCGGAGCAGAAAGCCCGGTCTCCCATTGTTCGTAGCTTTGTCCTCGGAGGTTGGAGGAGGTTAGCCTGTCCGGAGCGGAGGTGTCGTGTGTGTCAAGACTTGGACTGTGGCTTGGTTTGTTTTCCCGAGGTGCAAGTAAATTGGACCAGATGTGGCGTGAAGGTAAATACATGATTTATTTAAACACTATAACTACAAAAAAAAGGATCAAACAAAAGGCGCGCACAGGGGCGGAGGTACAAAACTAGACTATAGACACAGAACTTGCACATTGGCAGAAACTATGAACAATTAAACAAAACTTGCAAACTATGGCATGAATAAAGAAAACTTACTTGGATGAAAAAACGGCATGAAAAAGCGCAGCAAGGGTCATAAGGGTGTGTGGAGAGTATAAATGCGGGATGTCGTCAGAACGACAAACTGAAAACAATGAACTTAATTACTATAGACATGATTAGTGAAAGCAGGTGCGTGACTCAAAACGTGAAACAGGTGCGTGACGTGACAGGTGAAAACTAATGGTTGCTATGGTGACAAAACAAAAGTGCACAAAAAGTCCAAAAACAAAACCGAACATGACTAACACAAAAACATGATCACACAGACATGACAGTGTGGAGGATTTGGGGGTGAGCAGTTCTTTGAGGTAGAGGGGGGCATTTCCATGGAGGCACTGGTGGGTTAATAGGGAGACTTTGTATTCAATCCTGAGTGGAACAGGAAGCCAGTGAAGGGATTTGAGAATTGGTGTGATATGGTCATATTT
Organism: Nerophis lumbriciformis; assembly: GCF_033978685.3. Taxonomy (NCBI): domain Eukaryota; kingdom Metazoa; phylum Chordata; class Actinopteri; order Syngnathiformes; family Syngnathidae; genus Nerophis; species Nerophis lumbriciformis. The sequence continues at coordinate 20,378,279 of NC_084555.2, read as the reverse complement.
CCGCACTCTCGTCAGGATCCTAGCATCACCTATTCTGTAAGTATTGCAGCTTCTGGATGTTCTTGCTGGGGATCCCGACAAGAAGTGCGTTGCAGTAGTCTAGCCTGGCGGAGACAAAGGCGTGGACCAGCCTCTCGGCATAAGAGAGAGTGAGTGAGGGGCGGAGTTTAGCAATGTTCCTGAGGTGGTAGAAGGAGGTCTTACACAATTGTTTATTTGAGCCTCCATTCCCCACAAAGCAACGGTAGCCAGCAAACTCACTGCAGTGCCGCAAGTGGGCGTTGAATTCATTATTCATCAGCATATAGGACATATGTCAACTTTCAGCAACCCCTCTCCCCAATAATGGCTAATCGGAAGGTGGACGGTGAGAACAGAGGGTTTCAAGCCAGGTGGGAGGCAGAGTACATGTTCACGGAGGTAAAAGGCAAACATGTGTGGAGAAAGTGTGGCTGTAATGAAAGAATATAATCTAAGAAGGCACTATGAAACGTCCAAGAAACACAAAGTCAAGAATATGGACACGGAACAAAGGCTACAGAGGGTGGAAGAAGCAAAACAAGGTCTTAAGTCCCGGCAGGCTCTGTTCACAAAAGCCACATCACAAAGCTATGGTGTTGTTTTGATAACTGACACCATGTTTAATTTTAATTGTAACATTTGAATGATGATAAATGAATGTGTTGTGGCAGTACGCAGATTTCACCAATGCGGCGGTTTGTGGAAACAATCGGTTGCTTTTCCAAACATTTTTAATTAACTGCCAACGTTAGAATGCTAAACAGGAAGTGCTTAAAGTTTAATGGCTTTGTAAAAACACTGAGACAAAGTCTAACTTTATTGTGGTCTTCATGGTGTTTTTGAAACTGCACCAATTTTTTCGTTAGTGTTTTCATCTTACGTCAAGTGTTTTGCCAAGAAGATTATTTGCAGTATGTACATTTTTAGAATGTACTTGTTATATTTTTTTAAAAAGTGAGACAAAAAAAAGTTGTCTTTATTTTTAAGTTATTAAGCCATGATTTTACCAGTCTGGCCCGCGTGGGAATAGATTTTCCTTCATGCGGCCCTTGAGCTAAAACGAGTTTGACACCCCAGACATACAATGAACACAGTAACAAAACAGGTACATTAATAAAATAAAAATAAAATAAACATTGAGCATGTAAAAGCATCAAGTACTTTTTAATATATTTTTCTTTAAATACGTAATCATTTCTGGGTGCATATACAATGCATGTAACTTAGAACTGGATTTAAGTTCATAAAGTTGTTAACCTCACCAATTTATAGTGTGACCCGCGCTTATTAGATAGAAAGGATTCCATAGATGTGAAATAAGTACCAAAGTCTGACATCAGGACAGGGAAAAAAAATCTTATTAAAATCTATTTGTTTGAAGCTTGAAGCTGACAAGTAGATATTAGGATGTCATTGAAGAGCTGACACTCAATTTGAAGCTTTCTTTTTATGTTGGTTTCATGCTCATACATGAAAGTCGTCTCTCTCAAACCAAGTCATCGATCTTGGCAACGCTGTCGCCGTCTCATTCTTAATGTCCATTGTAAATTATATCATTGCTCCCAATGAGTCCAAATGATGTGCCGCTAATTCGTCTTCAGTTTGGCCTCTATTAAACTTCTCATTCTAATCTTTTATGTCTTTTAAGCTCAACGCTCAAGCCATGTTGTAGTTCTAGATCTAAAGGGTTCTAAAACTGGCGATGGAAATATGCAATCATTTGTGTGACTTTGTATCTGCGAAGTGTAGGTCAGTTTATAGTTACATCACTGTCAAGTTCTCCAGGTTTTTTCACAGCCTTGCCCGAACTTGAAAGGGCCAGTTGGACTCAGGAAGGACTCAAAGGGACAACTCAATCCTTTTTCCTTGTGATTTATTGATGTTTGATTTGAAGCAATAAAATAAAGTGGGTTATTGGTGTAGATGAATGGATGAACAAAATGAATAGTCGAATAGTGGGGGTTGAATAGGTGAATAGGTGAATAGCAGTATAGTGGGGGTTGAATAGGTTGATAACCTTAACCAAACAGAAAAAAGAAAACACATTAGTGTTTCATAAACATACAACATAATACAGGCTTTGCTTTTCTTTTAAATCAATCCAACCAAATTAATTTCCACTGATAGGGTCTAGGTTTAAGAATACATTTAAACATTTCCAACAATATGAATGAAATTAAATTTAAACAATCCATCCTAATTATAAGAATAAACTTAAACATCACAGATACTTTTTTAAATTTACTTTCAGTCAACTTAACCAATTGTGTAAACATCAGTGGAATTATCTTCTTTAAAGATTCTCCCCAGTGAAATTAACTTCTCTCCCTTGGTTTCCTCACCAGTTGCGTCTTCTGAGTCCAAACAGGAGCTGTCTTCCTTACTCTTAGCAGCATGTCAAAGGGGTGACTGACTGAAGCTCAAACATTTTGAGCATGTGCTCTGAGCAGGTGAACTCAATCAAACCAATCTGTTGGAAGCAGGTGGAGATTTTCAGCCCTCAGCTCTCACTGTTGCCCCTTCAGGCCTGGAGTGTGCTCTACAAATCAGTGGTGTTTGTGCTGCTCTGTTCTTTGACTTGACACCTCCCACTTGACCTCTTGGTTTTTTAAACCCAAGGAGGTCACATCATCATCTGTTCCGGCAAGTTTACCTTCAGTTTGCATGATGTTGTTCTTGTTCTTCAACTGGTATTAAAACAATGATCCGTCTGACGTCTCTGTGAAGAATGGTGGCCGGAATTTTACTTGAGTGCTGCTTTCCCTTCTTTTCAGCAGATTTTGCAGAGGAGAATGGATAGCTAGGAAAAGTCCTGATGTGCACATCTCTCACAATGCCCTTGCTGTCAGCGTTTACTTTGGTCACTCTGGCGAGCCGGTATTGTCCCCTTAGGGCGTTCTGGTCAGCCATCCAGACAACATCTCCAATAGCCACATTTCTGTGGGCAGAGTGCCATTTGGATCTCACAAAGAGGTTCGGTCCAGCAAGCTGACTCCATTTCTTCCAGAATCTGTCAACTTCTGTTTGTATGGCCTTTAGTCTCTTGTAAGGGTAGCCTTCAAACTCAAAGCTAGCTGGATCTCCTTTGGGTCCAGCCCGTCCAAGTAGAAGTGAATTTGGACTGATGTATTCCACACAGTCCTCCCGACTCTGGGTCCTGGCGTCAATGGGTCTCTCATTTGCGAGGTTGGAGGCTAAATACAAAAAAGTTTGAAACTCACTCCATGTAAAGACACCTTCACCTCCCAGACTGTGAAGGGCCCGCTTCACAGTGCGCACCGCCGCCTCTGCAGCTCCGTTCCTGTGAGGTGAGTCCGCAGGGTGGATTTTCCAGCTCCATCCTGTGCCATTCTTGGCGGCTTCACTCTCAATATTTGACTTTTCCAGCCGGTCAAGGAACAAATAGAGCTCTTTAAGGGCAGGTTTTGCACCCACAAAGTTTTTCCCAGGATCTGACCACAGCTTTTTTGGGTGCCCTCTCAGTGCTGTGAATCGTTGGTAGGCCAGCAGGAAGCCTTCAGCTGACTGGTCACTGACAACATCTGTGTGTATGGCTCTGGATGCCATGCAGCAGAAGACTATTCCCCATACTTTGAGTTTCACTTTCTTTCTCACCTCATCCTTCACTTCATAAGGTCCAAATAGGTCCACTGTTGTGTACTCAAAGGGATTAGCTGGTGTTATACGCTCAGGTGGAAGGTCACTCATGATTTGCTGGCATCTTTTAGCTCTGGCTTTTCTGCATGCAACACAATTGTTCACAATCTTTTGAGCCACTTTACGACCTTTTACCACCCATGCCTTCTTCCTCATCCGAAGGAGTGTTCCTGCAATCTCTTCATGGTTGGCATTGTGTGCTTCTTGGGCAAGGAGAGTGGATACCCATGCATCATAAGGTATGATTGGCACTGCTGATTTTTCTTCATTAAAAATCTGACATCTTCCTCCACAGAGCAAAAGTCCAGTCTGTTCCTCTCTGAACACAGCAAGTCTATTCAGTGTGGTGTCCTGAAAGATTATGCCTTCTTGGGCTGCAAGAAAAAGATCCCTGAGCACATCTTCACACTCGATGGCAGTGAGTACTGCTTGCTTGCACATTTGTGGTGATTTTTCCTGATATTTTAGCTTACTTGAGGCTGAGCGTTTGATCAGAGTTTGCCACTTCCTGACTGCTCTCCATACCCAGGCAATGACATGGATCAGCTTGGTCAGGCTGCTGAATTTCTTTATGTCCAGGATTCTTTGTACAGCAGAACCGGCAGGTGGTCTTCGGACTTGGATCTTGGACTCTCGTTCACAAGAATTGTGGTCATTTCTGACATGAGTAGGTTTCGGAGTTTTTTCTATACTAGATGGCACATCATCCTGGTTTCTTTTTGCCTGTGCTCTGGTTACCACTGCTGTGAAAGACTTCCTTTGAAACTTGTCAATGCTCGCTTTGGCATTCGCAGCAACCTCTTTGGCTGACTTTGTCGGCCACTCATCCACAGGATGTTTTAGAAACTCTGGTCCCTCCTGCCACACAGAATCCTTTCTAAGGTCCTCTGGTGATGCTCCTCTTGTTATGAGATCAGCAATATTCAGGTCTCCTGGAATCCATCTCCAATCTTCAATAGACGTGGACTTCTGGATCTCTCCAACTCTGTTTGCGAAGAAGGTCTGATATCCGTAGCTCTCTCTTTGGATTGATCCCAGAACAGTTTGACTGTCCAGCAGATGGAGCCAACATTCAATTTCCATTCGACTGTGTTTTTCAATATACCTTCTGAGCCGTGTAGCAAAGACAGCACCACAGATTTCAGCTTTCACTGCCTCTCCTTTCTGGTCGATGGGTGTGAGCTTGGCTTTGGACTCTGTCAGTCTGACTTGAATGCCTTCTTCAGTCTCCCATCTGAGGTACACCACAGCTCCATAGCTTCTGTCACTTCCATCAGAGAAGGTTATTCCCCAGGGTTTTCCAATCCGATTGGCTGGTGTGAGGCTTCTGTGGAAGGTGATTTGGCTGAGGCGCGTGTATTCCTCAAACAGTGAGATGGCTTCTTCTCTCAACTTTCCAGACAAAGGTTTGTCCCATGTGTCTCTGGTCAGAGTTTTGCTTCCAGCTGCTTCTTGAAAAGCTTTCCTGACAAGAATGGCACCTTTCTGCTTAGCAGGTGTGACAAGACCTATTGGGTCGTACAGGCTAGCGACCTGGCTAAGCAGTTGTCTTCTTGTCAGTGGATCTGGAGTTTCTTCTCTCACCTCTCCCACCAGGAGATTTTGGCCCATTCTCATCTTCTTCTTTCTTCTTGAGAAATTGATGGAGGTCATGGGGTAGAGTCTGTCTTTTCCAACGAGGTATCCAACACCAAGGGCTTTGTTTTCATCTTCACTCATCTGATTTGGGAGAATGAGGATCCTGTCCGATGAGGATTTCAGCTCTATTGGTACAGACTCCCGCCTCCCACTTTGGCCTGATCGGACCCAAGGCTTGAGAAAGAACCCGCCTGACTTTAGGATTTCCTCCACTCTTCTTGTATTTTCCTCCAGCTGTTCCAGGTCATTATGGGATGTCAACAAATCATCAACATACGTGTCCTCTTCCACGATCCTACATTCCTCTTTCAGGTGAGCGAACTTGGGCAGCTTGGCTGTCTCTCTCATGGCGAGTTGTGCGATGCACCCTGCTGGTCGATCACCGATGTTGACTCTGGTGATGGCATATTCCTCAATTTCGCCATCCTCAGTGTCTCTCCAGAGGAATCTGTGGAGGTGCATCTCCAGGTCTTCTAGCCACACAGAATTGTACATTTTTTTAATGTCACCAAGAGCAGCATGGACTCCTCTTCTGAACCTGAGTAGAACTGCTCGGATGGGATTGAGGACATCAGGCCCTTTCAGCAGGAGATCATTCATGCTGCGTCCTTGGAACCTCTGGCTGCTGTTCCATACCAATCGCACAGGTGTTGTAACTGAATGCGGGTTTGGCGCCACCAAGTGGCTGACGTACCACACTGGTCCTTGCCAGCCAGCAATGGTCTCTTTGGTGAGTTTCTTTGCCGCTTTCCTTGCTACCATCTCATGGACTTGAGCTGTGTATGCCACTCGCCACTCTGGTTCTTTCTTGAGCTGCTTCTCTGTTCGCAGGAAAGTGGCCTGAACTGCACTCCTGTTGTTGGGCAGCGAGGTTGGATCTTCAATCCAGGGATATTTCGTGTCCCAGTGTGGTTCGTCACTATGTGCATCTGCTTCGACATAGGTTAGGCCTTTCCTTATGATTTCCAGCTCTTTTTCCTCTTTTATAGTCATTTCTTTTCCTCCTGGTTGACAGTTGCCGCACCGGCATCCCCCGCACTTGGGTTCGCAGGCGGCTCCAATGCTTTCCCATTTCCACCAGTTTAAGAACTCTCTGCCAGCTGTCGTCATCTTGGTTTCAGCAATTTCCTGATATTTCACTGCTGTAGTTCTCATAGACCGGGCAAAGTGTGTTTTGGATCTATGCATAGCCACATCCACTTCTTCAAAGAGGTTTGGATGTGCTCCCCCAACAGTCATTCCTAATGGGCTTTCCCAGGAATTCGGCCCTTCTGGCCTCGAGGACATTGCTGAGTGCCCTCAGGTCCTTAACTCTGCCTTCCAGCCTTGGCCTTTGGTCATCTGGAATCCACCTTTCCCACTCAGTCATGCTTGTGATTACATCTTTGACCAATGATTTCACTCCAATCCACTGCAGTTCATATCCGTCTCTGTTGATTGCAGTCACAGGCATTCTCCGGACATCTTCACTGGCGATCCCTGCCTCATTTATTGCAGAGTTGACTTCGTCCTCACCATATCTGGACCAAAGGTTGTGCTGAACTTTTTTCCGGACTTCATCCAGTCTTGCTTCACACTCATCTGTGGTTTTTTCTTTGTCTTTTTGCTGCTGTATATTTAGTTTCACTTCATCACCTTCCTCAGACTTGGCCTCCATGTCCACCAGTAGGCCGGTCTCGTAGTCATCGTTTGCTTCACCGACATCCCTCGCCAGACTGGAAAGTTTGCAGAACTCCTCTTGTAGTTCCTGCTTTATCATGGTATCTGCAGCCCTGCTGAGGTAGTTGGCTTGCTTGGTGAAGACACTTTTGGCTACGGTCCTCTCTTGCTTCAGTTGCTTGACTGTTTTTCCAAGAGCTTCGCTTGCCATGGTGCAGTTTTAAGTACCTCCCTTTGCGACAGCAGCTTCTTTGACTTCAGGCCTTTAATCCTCGTCTTCACTGCCACGCTGGTGGTTATCAACTGTCAAGTTCTCCAGGTTTTTTCACAGCCTTGCCCGAACTTGAAAGGGCCAGTTGGACTCAGGAAGGACTCAAAGGGACAACTCAATCCTTTTTCCTTGTGATTTATTGATGTTTGATTTGAAGCAATAAAATAAAGTGGGTTATTGGTGTAGATGAATGGATGAACAAAATGAATAGTCGAATAGTGGGGGTTGAATAGGTGAATAGGTGAATAGCAGTATAGTGGGGGTTGAATAGGTTGATAACCTTAACCAAACAGAAAAAAGAAAACACATTAGTGTTTCATAAACATACAACATAATACAGGCTTTGCTTTTCTTTTAAATCAATCCAACCAAATTAATTTCCACTGATAGGGTCTAGGTTTAAGAATACATTTAAACATTTCCAACAATATGAATGAAATTAAATTTAAACAATCCATCCTAATTATAAGAATAAACTTAAACATCACAGATACTTTTTTAAATTTACTTTCAGTCAACTTAACCAATTGTGTAAACATCAGTGGAATTATCTTCTTTAAAGATTCTCCCCAGTGAAATTAACTTCTCTCCCTTGGTTTCCTCACCAGTTGCGTCTTCTGAGTCCAAACAGGAGCTGTCTTCCTTACTCTTAGCAGCATGTCAAAGGGGTGACTGACTGAAGCTCAAACATTTTGAGCATGTGCTCTGAGCAGGTGAACTCAATCAAACCAATCTGTTGGAAGCAGGTGGAGATTTTCAGCCCTCAGCTCTCACTGTTGCCCCTTCAGGCCTGGAGTGTGCTCTACAAATCAGTGGTGTTTGTGCTGCTCTGTTCTTTGACTTGACAATCACAGAGATCTATTAATAAAAGAGTGCACTTTGGAAGAAGAAAAAAGATACTTTATATGTTACTGCCAACATATCCAAACACCCACCGTGCTGCCCACTCACAACGAGAAGGTACTGAGTTTGATTCCCGGGCTCGGGGTCTTTCTGTGTGAAGTGACACAAGTGAATGAAGCGATTGTCTTGCTGCCGTCTCCCCTCATTCAACATGTACAGAACTCTTGATTTTGTTGCTTTAAAACGAAGACTAGCAAAATCAAAAGCATGGTCTAGAGCAGGGGTCGGGAACCTTTTTGGCTGAGAGAGCCATGAAAGCCAAATATTTTAAAATGTGAGAGCCATATAATATTTTTTTAACACTGAATACAACTAAATGCATGCATTTTTAAGTAAGACCAACATTTTTTGAGTATAATAAGTCTCTCATTCTTTTTAATAACATTGTTATTCTGAAGCTAACCAATAATAAATAAAATACTTCTCATCATTAGAGCGACTTCTTGAACAGGTGCGGTAGAAAACGGATGGATGGATTAAAATGCATGAGAATGTTTTATATTCTGAACGTTATTTTTAACACTGTGATTATCAGCGGAATTATTCAGTACTTATCGTGTTAAGCGATGTCAGCTAAGATTTATCTGAGAGCCAGATGCAGTCATCAAAAGAGCCACATCTGGCTCTAGAGCCATAGGTTCCCTACCCCTGGTCTAGAGCAGTGTTTTTCAAAAATCCGCAGGCACACCACCAGCAGAAATCATTAAAAACGAAACTCAGTGACAGTAAAAACTTGTCGCAATTGTTGGATATGACTTTAAACCATAACCAAGCATGCATCACTATAGCTCTTGTCTCAAAGTAGGTGTACTGTCACGACCTGTCACATCACGCCGTGACTTATTTTGAATTGGTTGCTGTTTTCCTGTGTAGTGTTTTAGTTCTTGTCTTACGCTCCTATTTTGGTGGCTTTTTCTCTTTTTTTGGTATTTTCCTGTAGCAGTTTCATGTCTTCCTTTGAGCGATATTTCCCGCATCTACCGTATTTTTCAGACTATAAGTCGCAGTTTTTTTCATAGTTTGGTCGGGCTCCAGTGCAACTTATATATGTTTTTTTCCTTCTTTGTTATGCATTTTCGGCAGGTGCGACTTATACTCCGGTGCGACTTATACTCCGAAAAAATACGGTACTTTGTTTTAGCAATTATGAATATTTCAGTTGTTTTTATCCTTCCTTGTGGAGACATTGTTGATTGTCATGTCATGTTGGGATGTACTTTGTGGACGCCGTCTTTGCTCCACAGTAAGTCTTTGCTGTTGTCCAGCATTCTGTTTTTGTTTACTTTGTAGCCAGTTCTGTTTTAGTTTTGTTCTGCATAGCCTTCCCTAAGCTTCAATGTATTTTCTTAGCGGCACTCACCTTTTGTTTATGTTTGGTTTAAGCATTGGACACCTTTTTACCTGCACACTGCCTCCCGCTGTTTCCGACATCTACAAAGCAATTAGCTACCGGCTGCCACCTACTGATATTGAAGATTATTACACGGTTACTCTGCCGAGCTCTAGACAGCACCGACACTCAACATCACATAATTGGCAGACTATAATTACTGGTTTGCAAAAAATATTTTTAACCCAATTAGGCGAAATGACATAATCTCCCACAGCACAAGAGACTGTATCTCACGGCACACAAGGCACAGTGGTTGAAAAACACTGCTCTAGAGTGTCATGTCTTGATGTAACAATAAAAGAAGGGATCCAGTTGTCGTCTTAACGAGCAGTTTTATTCACGACCTTACAGGTACTCCAAGTGCTAACTGCTAGCCTCAAACACACACACAGAATGTCGTAACATGAAGATGCGACACAACCCATACATAATCACAACATAAAGCACAGAACAGCTCCATTTCAAAAACAGAGATAAAACAAAAGTAGTGAACAGAAGGAAAAAAATGATAGATAAATACCGTAATAACATTAGACAAGCAGAAATGCACAAAGCCACGTTTGTTTACGGTGGAAGTCGACTGCTCCCTCAGCACCTACAGTGAGCAAACTCAAAAACAAATGGCGCCATAGCCCAAACACACCTTTCCATTTATGTTATGTTCCGTGCATGTCAAACTAAAGTATTCCGATTTAAGGTGTGATGCATGAAAATACACGTCATGATCAGATCATTTTTTTCAGGGTCCATGTACACAATAACATTCTACTCGGAATGATTATCAGATTAAATACATTTTGTCCATGTACACGTGGTTAATGTTGTCTGTCTATCTGTGTTGGACCTGCGATGAGATGGTGACTTTTCCAGGGTGTACCCCGCCTTCCGGATCTCCAAACAGTATATACAGTATTGGTATACTTTTAACATCTGACCCTTTTTTAATAATGTGCTCTGTTTATTTCTGTGCTCTTTTTAATTGATAATGTTTATTGTTCTGTGTGATTTATTTATTTTTTTAATGTATGTATTTATTTACAGACAAACATAGTCTTGTATTTCATTATTGTTTCTTTTGTTAATATCAGAGTCCGTTCTGCAAAAAGGTCATCCCTAGAAGCACACAGTTTATGGACAGGGACTAACAGTTATAATACACATCATCATATAATATGCAAAATACAATACAATACAATACATTTCAAAATCTACCCACCAAATACCCATTTACAATTTCATTTAAAAATAAAAAAGGAATCTTTAAATCCACCAAGTCAGTCTCAATATCCTATTATTCAAATTTGATTAAAAGGTTGCATCTTGAAGATCTGCGATAATCTTATCATACATACAGAGGTCAAGACCAAAATTATGCAACTAATGTGAATTCCTCAACCATAAGGGGTGTGTTAAAAGTACTAAGCATAACGTCGCAATACATTTAGCTTAAAATGATTTTTAAAAATGTTTAAAGAATTTGATTCTTTTATGAAGCTATCAATCTCATTCCAATTTCGGGCCTCTCTACACGCTATACTAAAGCTTGTACACGATTGTTCCCTCTTAATAAAGGTTTACTTCTAATGCTTGAAGACATTCCTTACGTATCTAGCTATCTTATAGGGCAGAGTTTTTCAACCTTTTTAGAGCCAAGGCACACTTTTTGCGTTGAAAAAATGCGAAGGCACACCACCAGCAGAAATCATTAAAAAACGGAACTCAGTTGACAGTAAAAAGTCGTTGTCGCAATTGTTGGATATGACTTTAAACCATAACCAACCATGCATCACTATAGCTCTTGTCTCAAAGTAGGTGTGCTGTCACGACATGTCACTTATTTTGAATTTGTTTGCTGTTTTCCTGTGTTTAGTGTTTTAGTTCTCGTCTTGCGGTCCTATTTTGGTGGCTTTTTCTATTTTTTTGGTATTTTCCTGTAGCAGTTTCATGTCTTCCTTTGTGCGATATTTCTCGCATCTACTTTGTTTTAGCCATCAAGAATATTTCAGTTGTTTTTATCTTTCTTTGTGGGGACATTGTTGATTGTCATGTCATGTTCGGATGTACATTGTGGACACCGTCTTTCCTCCACAGTAAGTCTTTGCTGTCGTCCAGCATTCTGTTTTTGTTGACTTTGTAGCCAGTTCAGTTGTAGTTTTGTTCTGCATAGCCTTCCCTAAGCTTCAATGCCTTTTCTTAGGGGGCACTCACCTTTTGTTTATTTTTGGTTTAAGCATTAGACACCTTTTTATAGAGTATTACACAGTGACTCTGCCGAGCTCTAGACAGCATTGACACTCAACAACAACAAAGAATTTGCAGACTATAATTACTGGTTTGCAAAATATATTTTTAACCCAAATAGGTGAAATTAGCTCATCTCCCACGGCACACCAGACTGTATCTCACGGCACACTAGTTTTTAGTTTATAGGGCAACTGCAATTTTAATTTTTTTTTTTTTTTTTTTTTTTTTTTTTTTTTTTTTGCCTATAATTCACAATCCTTATGAGAGACGAGAATACACACTTTTTTTTTAATGCATTTTAACTAGTAAATAAACGTAAATAAAAGTTTGATGGGAGCCAACGGAGCCATGACGTAACTGAGTCTATTGTGATTATTCCAACCATAAAACACAATAAATAGCCATCCAAAAAGTGCCAACAATACTCCAATTGCATTTTGTGACCTGAATATTAACCAAGTATTAGCGATATTGTTATTATAAGCGCTAACGTTAAGGACATACATTTATCGGTGCATTGATCAGAGAGACGCAACTTCCTTGTGCTGCTGTATTGACATCATCAGCTGGTGAGCTCCTGCAGCACCTGTGAATTTGTCAATGTTTATTCTGGATTATAAATCATACCTCTCACCTTGATGATGTGGACATAAACTGAGAAGTTGGTAAACTTTAACAGCCAATTCACACCCCCAAATGGTGAGAAAGACACAAAACTACATTTAATTCCACCCCCCTTGTTTCTTTGCGAGGATTACGAGTCATTCTTCATTTAAATGGGAATATAATAACATTCTAACAGTCTGCATCCCGGTGACAGCAGACATTGTACAGTAAGTGATGTTTTATTATGTTTGTTGGGTCTCCTGCAGTGAGCAGGAATCACCGCTGCATGCTTAAAATGATTAAAATATGTAAATATGACATGTTATTATGACTGTTCCTGTTACTACATTACATATATACTTACATCATGTATATAAAACCTTGATGGAAATGTTCGGATGTTGTTTAAGCGCTTTATAGGCAGAATAGAGCGACTCCCATATGTTCCATTGCAAGCAGACTTTTGCTCGCATTTATTTACTGTTTGGAATGCATAAAAAAGAGATAAACATGTGTTCTTGTCTTACATCAGAATTGTGAAGGAGAGGCAAAATCCCCCCCCCCAAAAAATGCAGTTCACCTTTAAACATACAGTACGGTATATAAAAGTGGTTATTTTTTGTATTGCATTGCCAAATAAATTAAAAGTGTTTATTCAAAACACAGAGAAAAAACATCACAAACAGGATGGTTTAACAATGCATGGTTTATGGTTTAGCTGCGTACTTATCGGATTTTTTTTAAATAAATTCACGAGCTTCACAAAGTTTTTATTGGAGCTTCCTCCCACATTCCAAAATATGCATGCGAGGTGAATTGGAGACTCTAAATCAGTGGTTCTCCAAGTGCCACCTCAGAAAATACTTACCAAGTACCACCACAATGACCAACTTAAAATACAGTAGTGTGGTAGGCCTAAATATTCATTAAAAACAAGGCAGAGGTTTTATTTACCAATTATATATACTATTTTTGGCCACTGTAACATTACACACAGTTTAAACAGTAACACTATTTGAATATTTAATGAAGTGATTATTTGGCGTACACCTTGATGGAACCCATATACCAGAGTTTGACAATCCATCCATCCATCCATGCATCCATTTTTCTACCGCTTGTCACGGGGGGTGCTGGAGCATATCTCAGCTGCACATGGGCAGAAGGCGGGGTACACCCTGGACAAGTCGCCACCTCATCGCAGGGCCAACAATCACTACTCTAAATTCTCTATAAGTGTAAAGTTAAAGTTAAAGTCCCAATGATCGTCACAAAAAAGTGTGTCCTCTGCATTTGACCCACCCCCATGTTCACCCCCTGGGAGGTGAGGGGAGCAGTGAGCAGCAATTTACATGGCGCTCCAGAATCGTTTGGTGATTTAACCCCCAATTCCAACCCTTGATGCTAAGTGCCAAACAGGGAGGCAATGGGTCTCATTCTTATAGTCTTTGGTATGACTCGGCCGGGGTTCGAATTCACGACCTTCCAGTCTCAGGGCGGAAACTATAACAGCAAAGCTACTGAGCTGGCGTATGTAAATGTGATTGATTGTCCATATGTGATATCATATTTTTTAGAAGCTCGATAGTTCTTTGATGACTCATTTATCACCATTATCTTATAATTTACATTATGAGCCTAACCTTTAAGATTGCCCTCTCACTGGTGTTTTGGTACACGGGTCCACACCATAAGTTGAAAAGAAAACACTAGCACCAATGTTCCCTGCGCAACTGTTCACGCGTCGTCTTCGCGTAGCAAATCTATGCTGTGCCCAAAATAAAATCCAACCAAAACTCCAAACAAATTAAACACACAATTTATTCTGTACGACCGGCGACAAGCAGCCACAACAGATAAAACAATGTTTGTTAACACATTAAAGGAGTCTTTTTTTTTTTTTTCTCCAGTTAAAACACTTATTTGTTGTCTACAATAACATGTAATGGTAGATTGTGTTTACAGACCCCCGTTTTCAAACTGTTTTTGACTCTCTTCAGGATGCGCCGTTTTGAGGGTAGTCTTAATTACACGGCTCCACTTCGACTGCGTTTTCCCCTCGTCAGCCATGTTGTAGTTTTTAGCGATTCCATATTGAGTCTACTGACCAGTGACGTGCGGTGAGGTTGATGGCTGGTGAGGCACTGACTTCATCACAGTCAGATTTACAAACATATGAACCCTAAAGAGTATCTTAATCACCATTTGATTGGCAGCAGTTAACGGGTTATGTTTAAAAGCTCATACCAGCATTCTTCCCTGCTTGACACTCAACATTAAGTGTTGGAATTGGGGGTTAAATCACCAAAAATGATTCCCGGGCTCGGTGCCGCTGCTGCCCACTGCTCCCCTCACCTCCCAGGGGGTGATCAAGGGGATGGGTCAAATACAAAGGACAAATTTCACCACACTTAGTGTGTGTGTGACAATCATTGGTACTTTAACTTAACTTTAACTTTACACATACAAACTGTAGAACACAAAAAAGCACATTTAATAAAAATAAAAAAAAACGTTATTATGGTCTTACCTTTACTTATAAATGAAGTCCATGCGCAGCTCCTTTTGAACAAAAGCATTGATAACTTGTTTATAGAAGTCTTCCTTATCTTTCTTCAGTTTTAAAAGTCTCTCTGTATCGATGGAGATCTTCATTTAAGTATTACCTCCTGCTTCGATTGAAAGTCCAGTTTAGAAAACTGTTTTATTTTAGATATGTAATCCTCCATGTTAAACGTCCAGGCAAGAGGAAAAAATAAACGATCGCTGCTAACTGTTGCTGCTTGTTGTCACTTCTTCTGCAGCCGAGTAGGCGCAAGAATGATCTCTGGGATCACTAGCGCCCTCTACCACCATGAGACGGGATTACTGCGAGCCTCATACAGTGCGTCTTCGCAGCAGTTTTATGATTGCTCAGCACAAGAAATACGTTACACACATACAGTTGTTGACAAAATACACTGTACATTATATACCTCAGCTAACTAAACTATGGAAATGTATAATGTAATTCATATGCACAGCAGGCCAGCAGTTAGCCGAGTCATTGCGCAATCCATGGTGAGGCTCAACTCAGTGACGTGCCTCAACTGGCTGGTGACTTCTCAGTATTTGAACGGCAAATGTGAAAATTCAGTGATTTTGAATAAAAATAATCTAAAACTGGTGAAGTTAAATGGAAATCACTGGATACATATAACAATTTTTTTTTTTTTTTTTTTTTTTTCCTGTTTACATTTTTTTTCTTTCCATGATGGCACGTGAGACCCCGCCTCACCTGCCTCCCCTGACTGCACGTCACTGCTACTGACAGATACAAGTTGCAACTATACGCTACTTTGTATTAGAAATGGCAATAGCAGAGGATGCATGTGCATGTACGAGCCAGTCAGCCACACAACATGAGGATTGAGAAAAAGAGGGAACTTGTTGACTACAAAGTTGGACTACAATAGAGGACTTGCGCAAAGCTCCCCAGGTAAAAGTTCTTGATTCATGGAAATATCCGCTGACGTAACTAGCGACAAAGACGTCAGTGGCTACTCAAATTCCAAACAGCTCATTTAGAGGAAGTATAAAGGAGGGCAAGGTTTTTTTTTTTTGGTTTTTTTAACATTTGTTTATTGGATTTTTAAATAAATAAATACATAAAAACAGGTGCCCACAGGTAAGAAAAGTAGGTTTGTCATAAACCATCGATCACTTTATTGTGCAAAACCGTTTATTGTCGTTCATAACCGCACCAAAAATAAAAACAACTTTAATTTCAAGGTTCAAGGTTCAAGGTTCAACTTTATTGTCCCGGCGGGGAAATTTGTCTTGGGCACAGTGCATCATTGCTTTCTTAACATACACAAAAACAACAGAACAAAAACACAAGCACAGACACAACCACAACCAGACAACTAACATTTAAACATCAGAACATGGAGCTCGATAGACATAGGTGGCACTTTGATGTAGGCATAAAATCTACAGTATGGAGATAAAGATAAAGTACCAGTGTGCATTGCAGTAGAGCTCATGGATAAAGTGCTGTGTGCTAAAGTGCTTAGTTCTAAAGTGCTATGTGCTAAAGTGCTATGTGCTAAAAAAAAAATGCTAACCTATGTATTAACATTCTATTGCACATTGTTGGTCAGCTTAATGGAGGCTGGGACAAATGATAATTTAAGGCGGTTAGATTTACATAGTGGGACCCGGAGTCTTCTCCCTGATGGCAGGGTTCCATATTAAGGGAAGAGTGGGTGTTGTGAGTTGGAAATAATTTTCTTAGCTTTTTTCCTAACTGCCTGCTCATAGATGCTCTGTTTAGGCTCATATTTTTTCCTCCCTATGATTTTCATTGCCGTTTTATGCATGCCGGCCAGTTTGCTTTTTAGCTTAACGGTTAGGTTGCCAAACCATGAGGTGATCCCGTATCTAATGATGCTCTCTACAATGGCACGGTAGAAAATCATCATGATGTGGCTGCTTACGCCGTGCAATCTTAATCTTCGCAAAAAATATAGCCTCTGTTGCAGTCTATTGCACAGTTTGTCAATATGTGTCTTCCAGCAGCCGCAATTTGGCAAAACTGCCGTACAAACCACGCCAAAACCAACTCTCTGTCATAGGTCATATCAACAGCAGCAGCTCTCTCTCACTCTGTATCTTTCATTTGCGACAACAGACGCACTCATTAGACCTAGCCACTCCACACAAAAAGTTGGACAATACCACATAAACCGTAAATGCCAAGTTGTTACACTATGATGCGGCTCACATGCAGCCAATCAGTGTCATTAACAGCATGTAATGCTCACGTACCACTATTTTGCTATTTAGCTTATAGCGAACAGTGCAGCAGAGTTAAGAGAGTGAAATGCTTATAATTCGTATTACGGTGAAACAAACAGTGATGGGCAGTAACAAGCTACATGTAGCTAAGCTACGTAGCTTAACTAAAGCTTGGCGTTAATTTAGCTACTTTTTTAACAAGTAGCTTTTCCTGTGGCTTAGCTACTTTTAGACTCATGTAGTGTAGCGAGGTAGCTTACAATAGGCTGACCATACGTCCTCTTTTCCCCGGACATGTCTTCTTTTGCGTGACTGTCCGGGGTGTCCGGGCGGGGTTTCTTAAATGCCTCAAATGTCCGGCATTTTGAGTTAGGGTTGCGTGTATTTTCAATGTACGTCCAGGGTTAAGAAGGGGTTAAACAAAACAAACTGTGAAGGTGTGCGCACGCAGAAACATTCGTGAGGGAGGGGCAAAGATAGAGAGCGGGAGAGCTAGTGAGTGGAGAGACAGACATGAAAACAAGAAATGCCGAAACGTAAATGCAACTTCACGGATGATTTGCGGAAAAAGTATTTGTGTTTTCGTCCTGGCCGTGACACATGGAAAGCAGAATGCACTGTGTGCAAAGCAGGAACGTATGTATCTGTGGCAAATAAAGGGGCCAAAGATCTACAAGCCCATATCGACACTACAAAGCACAAAACGGCTGTGCAGGGCGAGAGCTCGTCTGTTGTTTTTTGTTTAAATTTAATTAACTTGTTTTGAGGCATTATTTATGTTTAGATTATATACAAGAGGTTATTTTGAATATTTCTACCTTTGCACTTTTTTCCAAAACTGTGAATGTTACAGAATATAAGTGTGACTTATTTTGTTATACTGTCAACCAGTGTTGGCGTTAACACACTTTTTGTGTCTTTTTAACGCATTGAAATCAGAAAGGACGCAGATTTTTTATTTTTATTTTTTATTTTTTACCATTTGCGGCCCACAGCTAATGTTTTAAAGGCCCACGTCACATTTTGAAAATATTATTAAAATAAACAAAAACATGACAAAAGTGAAATAAAAAAGCTTACAGGTGAAATGTAATTCAGAAACAGTTGCAATGTTGACTAATAAAACAAAGCTGTTTTTTTTTCTTTCAAACGGTCATTGCTCAAAACATAATATACTGACTGGTTCACACAAGCTATGGAGATGATATCAGTAGAACAAACTGCATTTAGTTTAGATAATAATGAGTCATATATTGGAATATCGGATCCATTATTTAAATTTGTTTCAACTAATAAATGAACCAAAATATGACTTATTATATCTTTGTGGAAAATGTTGGAGGCGGTGTGTTGTCGGGCTTATGGGATGTGATGCAAGTGTAAGCCACTGTGACACTATTGTTCATTTCTATTTTTTTTATTATTTTTTATTAATGTTTTTAATGATGATATCAATGAGGGTTTTTTAATCACTGCTATTTTGAAATTGTTACTAATATTGATGCTGTCGTCGATAATGTTCATTTTTGTTTCACTACATTTGGATTTGTGTGTCCTCAATTGCTCTCAATTGCTCTGTTTATTGTTGTTCTTAATGTTGCTGGGATGGGTTTGGTTTTGGAATTGGATGGCATTGTTGTGGTGTTGTTGTGTATTGTGTTGTTGATTGATTAATAAATTAAAAAAAAAAAAAAAAAAAAAAAAAAAAAAACATGATTGACCTATCAAAGGTTCCGATTACTTCACATCAAATATTCCACTTTGAAAACTATTTTTGGTGGAAGATTTTGCATTTTTTGTGTGTTTGCCATTAAAAACATAGTTTTGTTTGACAAAAAAGGGCGGAAAACAAACAAACAAACAAAAAAACATAAAAAAACAAAAACATTTTGAAATGAGGAATAGGTCTGAAGTTGATGTAGACTCCAGAGATTCAAGCGTTTAATATAAAATGTATGTATGCCCTGGCACACCATTGTCATCATTTCATGACCGAAGCAAAACACTTTTTACACTTTTATACTGAAATAAATACACCTACAACTTATTAAATAAAAACATAGAAAAAACTACCAGCAGCGGTAAAGTTCAGATCCATGAAGGAAAGAAGAAAGTAAATGAATGTTTATAACTGAATACATTTACCGTATTTTCCGGACTATAAGTCGCAGTTTTTTCATATTTTGGCCGGTGGTGCGACTTATACTCAGGAGCGACTTATGTGTGAAATTATTAACACATTACCGTAAAATATCGAATAATATTATTTAGCTCATTGACGTAAGAGACTAGACGTATAAGATTTCATGGGATTTAGTGATTAGGAGTGAGAGATTGTTTGGTAAACGTATAGCATGTTCTATATGTTATAGTTATTTGAATGACTCTTACCATAATATGTTACGTTAACATACCAGGCACGTTCTCAGTTGGTTATTTATGCGTCATATAACGTACACTTATTCAGCCTGTTGTTCACTATTCCTTTATTTTAAATTGCCTTTCAAATGTCTATTCTTGGTGTTGGGTTTTATCAAATAAATTTCCCCCAAAAATGCGATTTATACTCCAGTGCGACATATATATGTTTTTTTCCTTCTTTATTATGCATTTTCGGCAGGTGCGACTTATACTCCGAAAAATACGGTACATATACATTTGTTTTCTTTTGTATTATTTTTTAAAATTAATTAAGTAACGTTTATGACAACTTTTTTCCAAAACACAATATAGAATGTGAGATATAACAGGATTATGCATACATTTGTCATTTGTTTTCAAAACGCTTACAAAAAAGTGGGACCCCAAAAATGTACTGTGGGACCCCATTTTTATGACTTGATGGGGTCCCTAGCGCCAACACTGCTGTCAACAGAGGAGAAAAAATGTTTTATTTAAATAAATGTATTATTTATAAAGCAAGTTCGAGTATCATTGGCAAATTTTCACCTTGGCGTGCTGCCCGCCTTGGCACGCATATATGTGTCCTCTTTTTGGGATTTCAGAATATGGTCAGTCTAGCTTACAACACAGCTACAAGCTACAAAAAAGATAAAAATATGGAGAAAATACAATGACCTGGATGAATGAGAACATCCATACATACCGAAAAAAATCCATGAGGATTGGTTGGTGTTCGTATGATGAGCCATAATTAGCTAAGGTAAGGGTGAAACATTACAGACTGGCCAATCAGAGGCAAGACAAGGCATTGACATTGAAACTAGTAAGCAAAATCATAACAGACACGCACTCATGTCACATGACGATGAGGGAGTCCGAGACAGAGGGACGCTTAAAAAAAAAACATACTTGAAAATGGCAGACGAATTCTCTCCCACAGATTAGCTGAGATAGGCTCTGTATGACGCAAAGTACATAGAGCAAAGTCAAGTAAGGTCATGGATATGCAGTTTAAATGATCTATTAAGCAATATCACAAAAATATTCCCAACCAAAATTCAATCTGCATTGGTCATTTTTATATTAGTCTATTTCGACCAGCTCAGAATTCACAGAAACACTTCTAAAATATACTTTTCAAAAACATCGGTTGCTGGCACGCGTTTGCAGAGAACTCTGCCCCACTTTTTCTGTTTACCCATTTAATAGTGTAGCTGAAGTGCACGTAATGTCAATGGCAGTATTGTACCCAAGCATTGGAGTCTGTCAGCTATTAAAAAAGGCACTTTGCGCTACCACAGCCTTGATTGAAACCTATAGAGATGACACTTTGGAAGTAAAAAGAAAATCAATTACCATGTCAAGCCATTTCCATTCCCATTCTCCTTCCTTTTAGTTTCACTGCAGATGCATTCCACAGGAGAAACTCACATACTTTACTGGAAATAACTGAAAACCGTCTTCATTTTGTGTTTCTAAACCGCAAAGCTTGGACAAGAAAGTGTCAAAGCTTAACAGCGTGAAAAACACGAGTGAAGACTCCATTGTGATGTTTTAGTCTTCGCCTTAGTAAACACACATTGCAAATATAAAACATGTGAATTGTATGTACAGGAAGGAAGCCTCACTCTGAATCAGTGGTTCTTAACCTGGGTTCGATCGAAATCTAGGGCAGTGGTTCTTAACTTTGTTGGAGGTACCAAACCCCATTAGTTTCATATGCACATTCACCGAACCCTTCTTTAGTGAAAAATAAAATGTTTTTTTTTTTCAAATTCAACACAAAGTTATATGTTTTTGGTAACACTTTAGTATGGGGAACATGTTCTAAGTAACAAAGACTTAATTTAGAGTTATTTGGTTATGGTTAGGGTTAGGGTTAGAGAGTTAGGGCCAGGGATAGAGGGTTAGGGTTATAATAAGGCCCTTAATAAGACATTAATAAGTACTTAATAATGACTAGTTAAGAGCGAATATGTTACTAATTTGCATGTTAATAGGCAGCTAATTAATGGGGAATATGTTCCCCATACTAAAGTGTTACCATTTTTTTTTTACTGGTGCACAAAATGAATCGTGCATGAACATCACCTTGTTCAAAGAACAAAACCAACACAGTGCATAAACTCACAACAAATTACACACCTGCAAATCAGTGTGACTTCTGCTGTTGCCGTATCCATAATACGCCGATAGGGAGACATTTTTATTTACATGATGAATCGGGTGTGTTTTGACCTCCGCCGAATCCCTGAGGCTGACTCACCGAACCCCTAGGGTTCGATCGAACCCAGGTTAAGAACCACTGCCCTAGGGGTTCGGTGAGTTGGCCTCAGGGGTTCGGCAGAGCCTCCGCCGCAGCGGTCAAGAAAAAACAGACTCATGAATTGATTAACGTGGACCCCGACTTAATTAAACAAGTTGAAAAACTTATTCGGGTGTTACCATTTAGTGGTCAATTGTACGGAATATGTACTATACTGTGCAATCTACTAATAAAAGTTTCATTCAGTCAATCAATCAATCAATCGTGTAAATAAAAACTTCTCCCTATCGGCGTATATGTACTGTAAAGTTAAAATTTGAATGACAATAAAAAAGGAAGTCTAAGTCTAAGTATTATGGATACCCCCAAACAATGTTCCCTCTAATTTTCCATCTGAATTGCAAGTGTGTATTTTGTTGTGAGTTCATGGACTGTTGGTTTTGCTCTTTGAACAAGGTGATGTTCATGCACGGTTCATGTTGTGCACTAGTAAAAAAAACAAAAAACATATAACTTTGTCTTGAATTTGAAAAAAAAAAAAATCAAACGTTTGATTTTTCACTAAAGTAGGGATCGGTGAATGTGCATATGAAAGTGGTGGGGTTCGGTACCTCCAACAAGGTTAAATTAATTGGCTGGGACATTTGGCAAATTTGAAAAGCTTACTGAAAATAATTGTGTGTTTAGTACTTGAACACTACACTGCAAAAAGTCAGTGTTCAAAAACAAGAAAACAAAAATTGTTTTATTTGAACTAATCAAAATTATCTTCCAATTGCATGTTCTCCCCGTGACTGCGTGGGTTCCCTCTGGGTACTCCGGCTTCCTCCCACCTCCAAAGACATGCACCTGGGGATAAGTTGATTGGCAACACTAAATTGGCCCTAGTGTGTGGATGTGAGTGTGAATGTTGTCTGTCTATCTGTGTTGGCCCTGCGATGAGTTGGCGACTTGTCCAGGGTGTACCCCGCCTTCCGCCCGATTGTAGCTGAGATAGGCTCCAGCGCCCCCCGCGACCCCAAAAGGGAATAAGCGGTAGAAAATGGATGGATGGATGGAACAAGAAAATTTGGCTTGTCAAGACTTTCCAAAACAAGTAAAATTAGCTAACCTCAATGAACCCTAAAAAAGCCTTAAAATAAGTATATTCTCACTAATAACAACTGTTCTACTATACGAGTACATATTTTCTATTGTTTCATTGAAAATAAAACAGCAAAGTCCAATTGGCTGTCATCTATTTTAATATTAGACACAATTGTGTCAAAGTCATGATTTTATTTTTCATGCTTGAAATAAGAAATTATTACTTTAAAAAAAGTAGTTTTATACTTGTGAGTGTTGATGACACAGCTTTGCAACAGTTGATATTCTAGTTTCAAGCATGTTTTACTCAATATAGGTCATCAAATCTCAGCAACAAGCTGCAATATCTTACTGAGATCATTTAGGACCAACACACTTAAAACAAGTAAAACACTAACATGAAATCTGCTTAGTGAGAAGAATTATCTTATCAGACAGAAAATAAGCAAATATCACCCTTATTTGAGATATTTTATCTTATTTAGATTTCAGTTTTTGCAGTGTAGCAAGTACACATTATTCTGGTGCTGCATGTTATGCATACTTTGTACCAAAATGTTCCTGCATGGCTGTCATTTTTTTTGTTTTGGCTATGTGTTTTGTGAGCTTTAAAGCTTATACTTGCATCGTGTCAGTGTTGATGGTTGACAGTAGCAGCAGAAGACAGTACAGTATGTAGGCAGGTGTGTGTATTTTGCAAACAACACAGTCTTTTATCCTACAAGTATGTTTTATATGTGTGTGTATGTGTGCACTACAACTGCAAACCACATTGATGCAAACCGTTTGAAAAGGAATTTGTCAAAAAGCTTCATGGTCAAGAGCTGTTGAGAATAGGAAATATTATCCTATCCTATTTTCAGTACTCTCATGCTAACCTATTTTTGGGGGGGGCCAAAAACAGTTGCCTAGAATTGTCACCAATCGTAATGCTTGATTATCCTACTGTAAATGTCAAAGCATTTTTTCTTTTAGATTTCCATTGTATTTTTCAAGAAACAGCGGTACCTCGGCTTACAAGTTTAATTGATTTTGTGATGGCGCTTAACATCTTCCCCATTTAAATTAATAAGGACAAGTGGTAGAAAATGGATGGATGGATGAAATTACATTAACATGATGTGTAACATAAAGTACTGTACTTTTTAATAAGAAAAACTAAATTCTAGATAACGAATATTGTATCAAAAACAACTACCGTATAGTAGTTTTATGGGGTAATGTAATAATAATGTACAATATTTACCTTGGAGAGTGGAATTCTGCAGTATTTCCTGAAAGCTGCTTCTCAGTCAAACACACCATCAAAAGCTTCTTCATATTTTAATAGATAAATGCCCACCGTTTAGACCAGAGGTCCCCAAACTTTTTGACTCTTGGGCTGCATTGGGTTAAGAAAATGTGTCCGGGGGCCGGGCTGTATATATATATATATATATATATATATATATATATATATATATATATATATATATATATATATATATATATATATATATATATATGTAGGACCCTTTCTCAGCTGCATTCGGTCGAATGCGAGGTACACCCTGGACAAGTCGCCACCTCATCATATATATATATAAATATATATATATATATATATATATATATATATATATATATATATATATATATATATATATATATATATATATATATATATATATATCCGGCCGCGATGATGTCACGTTATCGACGGGAAAATGCATTTTTAGACAATATGAAACACCGAGAGTAACAAGCGGTAGAAAATGGATTAGAAAGGACAGATTAAAAAAAAAATTAAATTTAAAAATTTAAATAAAAAAATATATTTAACTTGGGACTTCCTGCAGGCTGTATTTTGGACGCCGGCGGACCGTAGTTTGGGAACTAGCATTTTCAAATCATTCTGCTCCACTACGGTGCAGATTAGCAGTTGATGGATTTGACTATTTTTAATGCTAACTACACATTTTTCTAGCATATACATACACCTAATAAAATGAGTATAATGATTTTACCATCATATTTCTGCATGCTAACTATCATATAATTCTTAAAGTATAGCCATAGGTATTACTCGAAATGGTTAGTTTTAAAGTCACACATATAAAGGGGCACACAATAGAGCCCTGACATGATGGTGTGAAGTATTTACGAGCGGCAATAATCATCAAGATAAACCTGCAGAGGAACAGTAACCATGGAAACCGGAGTCAGAGGGGACAAAGACAACCCGACTCCCCCTTTGGAAAAGTATATATCAGACTTTGGGGGTAAAGAAAAGACAGACATTTTGCGAGGAGCCAGGGGAAGCGTGATGTCTCATTTTCCCTGCATGAGGGAATTGCATGTCTTTGCTTCAAACAATCACGTTGTAAAATAAATCTAAGATGGTGAATCTGAACATTGACAACAACTTGGTGAGCTTTATTAGAGATAAAACGAACACGCACAGGAGAAAAAGTTCTCCTCCCTTCACAGTACTATGCTCAAAACTCCTTCTCTAAGTTGGCTTATTTCACAATGCACACCTCGGTCTTGTTTTCCAATGATTTATTTCCTAAAGTCAATGAATATCACCCACTTCTTCTTCTCAGCACTGTCCTTGGCATTCACTTTCTTCTTCCCACTGGTTGGAAAAACAAAGTTATGTCTCGCTAACTATTAGCTAATAAGCGATTGAGTGAGACACAGGACGTTTTGGTCGGATTTTACGGGGGGTTTACTGTAACATTTGCTATGCCAAGTAGTGGAGGGGAGGCCTATAACCTGAATTTTTATTTGCAACCTAAAGCATAAATATTGACAGCTCAGAACCCCAAAAAACATGTTAACCGGGGTACTCCAAAGCCGAGGTATCACTGCCTCTAAAGCATGGGTGTCAAACTCTGGCCCACGGGCCAAATTTGGCCCACCGTGTAATTTCACTTGGCCCTTGAGGCGATATCAAATTAACACTAGAGCTGGCCCGCCGATTATATACAGCCGCAGTAACACCGCATTCACTGCTAATTGTCATACTTGCCGACCCTCCCGGGAGACTCCCAAATTTCAGTGCCCCTCCCGAAAATCGTCACGTCCGCTTTTCACCCAGTCCAACGAATATTGGCCCAGTCGCATAAAATGTGCGGCTTCTGCATGCACACACAAGTGAATGCAACGCATACTTGACCAACAGTGATACAGGTTACACTGAGGGTGTCCGTAAACAATAACTTTAACACTGTTAGAAATATGCGCCACGCTGTGAACCCACACCAAACAAGAATGACAAACACATTTCAGGAGAACATCCGCACCGTAACACAACATAAACACAACAAAACAAATACCCAGAATCCCATGCAGCCCTAACTCTTCCGGGCTGCAATATACACCCCCGCTACCACCAAATCCCGCCCCCCCAACCCCGACCACGTCAACCTGTATCACTGTTGGTCAAGTATGCATTGCATTCACGTGAGTGAGCATACAGAAGCTGCACACAGTTGTTAGAATGGATGAAAAGCAGAGGTGACGACAGCTCGTAGAGGACGTTAAACGCAGTGCCTTTAAAGCACGCCCCCAAGACTGTGGTCCGGGTGGAATATGAGATATAATGACTGATGAACACCTTCGTTCGATAATGAAGGTTGCCTCAGCTCAAAGCCTGAGCCCCGACATTAATGAACTAGCATCCAAGAAAAGATGGCAGGTATCTGGCTTGGGCACTGTCAGAGTTTGTAGGTGACGAACCCCAAGATGCAGAGAAGGCGGAAGGCATTGTACGAGAAAACATGATTTAATTAAACACTAAGGCAAAACAACAAACGAAAGGGTAACAAAAGGCGCGCACAAGGCGGAGAACAAACTGGGCTATGAACTAAAATAGCACAGAGGCTAACTGTGGACAAGAAACCAAAAACACTTACTGTGACACGAAGGAACTAGGACATGAGCAGAGTGAAACAAAAGTAGACAGAGCTACAACGACAAGTATTAAGAACAACGACACGACAGGTAGGAACGACAATGACATTGACAATAATCCAGCCGTGACTGGAGGGTAGGGCAGGTATAAATAGCAGCTGGCTGATTGACACCAGGTGTGGCCAGGTGCCAATCAGCCACAGCTGAGGGGACACAGCACTCAGGGAGAAACAGGAAACAGAACCAAAACAAGAGCGCTGACATGAAATACTATACACACAGAGGAAAAACTAAAACACAACAAACTGTCAGGGGCAAGCCTGACAGTAGCCCCCCTTCCCAAAACGGATACCAGACGTTCTAGAAAATCCCCCCACACCCCCCCCCCCCCCAAAAAAGTCCAAAGTCACGGGAGGGTGGAGGGAGGACAAGGAGGTGGGCCACCAGGCCAAGTGTCCCCGCAACCAGCGGGGAAGAGTTAGGTGGCGACGGCGAGTTGAACGCCGCCGCAATTGGCGAGGCGGCTCGTCCGCCGGTGTGGGAGTACCCACCGGAGACGATGGTGGCGTCCTCTGCTGGCCCACCGGAGACGATGATGGTGGCGCCCTCTGCTGCTGGCCCACCGGAGACGATGATGTTGGCGCCCTCTGCTGCTGGCCCACCGGAGACGATGATGGTGGCGCCCTCTGCTGCTGGCCCACCGGAGACGATGATGGTGGCGCCCTCTGCTGCTGGCCCACCGGAGACGATGATGGTGGCGCCCTCTGCTGCTGGCCCACCGGAGACGAGGATGGTGGCGCCCCCTGCTGCTGGCCCACCGGAGACGAGGATGGTGGCGCCCCCTGCTGCTGGCCCACCGGAGAGGAGAATGGTGGCGCCCCCTGCTGCTGGCCCACCGGAGAGGAGGATGGTGGCGCCCCCTGCTGCTGGCCCACCGGAGAGGAGGATGGTGGCGCCGTCTGCTGCTGGCCCACCCGAGACGAGGATGGTGGCGCCCTCTGCTGCTGGCCCACCGGAGACGAGGATGGTGGCGCCCTCTGCTGGCCCACCGGGGAAGATGGTGGTGGCGCCCTCTGCTGGCCCACCGGGGAAGATGGTGGTGGCGCCCTCTGCTGGCCCACCGGGGAAGATGGTGGTGGCGCCCTCTGCTGGCCCACCGGGGAATATGGTGGTGGCGCCCTCTGCTGGCCCACCGGGTAGGTTGGTGGTGGCACCCTCTGCTGGCCCACCGGGGAGGTTGGTGGTGGCGCCCTCTGCTGGCCCACCGGGGAGGAGGGTGGTGGCGCCCTCTGCTGGCCCACCGGGGAGGAGGGTGGTGGCGCCCTCTGCTGGCCCACCGGGGAGGAGGGTGGTGGCGCCCTCTGCTGGCCCACCGGGGAGGAGGGTGGTGGCGCCCTCTGCTGGCCCACCGGGGAGGAGGGTAGTGGTGCCGTAGGTTGTGGACCCACCGGAGTGCATGGTGGCGTCTGCCGGCCCACCGGAGTGCATGGTGGCGTCTGCCGGCCCACCGGAGTGCATGGTGGCGTCTGCCGGCCCACCGGAGTGCATGGTGGCGTCTGTTGCAGACCCACTGGGGTGAGGAGTAGCTGTGCTTCCCCAGCTGCACAGCCACTCCTAGCCCCCCCCTCAAGGGACGGATCCCAGACGTCCCCAGACAGGCCCACAGACGAAAGGGATGGGTAGGAGAGGGCTTGAAATGCGGCCGAACTCCTCTTCAATTTAGCCATTAATTCTAATGCTTTGTTAAGCCTCTCCACCATGGAAATCTCCGCGGGGTTCGTGTTAACAGGCTGGATTATTATGTCAGAGTTTGTAGGTGACGAACCCCAAGATGCAGAGAAGGCGGAAGGCATTGTACGAGAAAACATGATTTAATTAAACACTAAGGCAAAACAACAAACGAAAGGGTAACAAAAGGCGCGCACAAGGCGGAGAACAAACTTGGCTATGAACTAAAATAGCACAGAGGCTAACTGTGGACAAGAAACCAAAAACACTTACTGTGACACGAAGGAACTAGGACATGAGCAGAGTGAAACAAAAGTAGACAGAGCTACAACGACAAGTATTAAGAACAACGACACGACAGGTAGGAACGACAATGACATTGACAATAATCCAGCCGTGACTGGAGGGTAGGGCAGGTATAAATAGCAGCTGGCTGATTGACACCAGGTGTGGCCAGGTGCCAATCAGCCACAGCTGAGGGGACACAGCACTCAGGGAGAAACAGGAAACAGAACCAAAACAAGAGCCCTGACAGGAAATACTATACACACAGAGGAAAAACTAAAACACAACAAACTGTCAAGGGCAAGCCTGACAGGCACATCAGATTAGATCAGTGTGTTGCAAACTGAGCAGTTTAAAGTCCCGAATGGTTGGTTTATTCATTTTTATTTTATTTTCTAATTTATTAGCCTGTGGAAAAAGTTAATGTTGATATTTACCTCAGAAGGCTGCAAATAGAAAAGAGGCCTTCCATTTTTATTTAAATTGTATTTGATATGCCATTGATATTTTTTAATTATTATTATTATTATTTGAAACTCGATTTTGCATGTCACTATAAAGTTATATAAGCCTTGCTTGTTCAATATTCAATGCAAAACGTGTTTGGGTCCCTATTAAAAGGTTAATTTGTTCAACCTTGGCCCGCGGCTTTGTTCAGTTTTAAATTTTGGCCCACTCTGTATTTGAGTTTGACACCCCTGCTCTAAAGACTGAAAGTGCTCACAGACTCAAGTGTACTTACTAATGTCCGCAGTCCTCAGGGCTTCCATGTAGTCACTCACACTTACTACGATGTAGTTCCCTGTGACATTTCCATGAAACACTGCATTTCCCACAATCCCTGGACGTTGTTTGAATAGTTTATGTCATTGCGCCCTACACTGATACTCGGGGAGTAGTACTCGCTGCCAGCTGCTCTGAGCAGAATGTTGCAGCCAGTTATCGACTAGGGCAGTGTTTTTCAACCTTTTCTAAACCAAGGCACATTTTTTTTTTATTGAAAAAATCCCGAGGCACACCACCAGCAGAAAACATATAAAAATTAAAACTCAGCAGCCGATATTGACAATAAAAAGTCGTTCTCGCAATTGTTGGATATGAATTCAAACCATAACCAACCATGCATCGCTATAGCTCTTGTCTCAAAGTAGGTGTACTGTCACGACCTGTCACATCACGGCGGGACTTATTTTGAGTTTTTTTGGTGTTTTCCTGTGTGTTGTGTTTTAGTTCTTGTCTTGCGTTCCTATTTTGGTGGCTTTTCATGTTTTGTTGGGATTTTCCTGTAGCAGTTTCATGTCTTCCTTTAACGCTATTCCCCGCACCTGCTTTGTTTTCGCAATCAAGACTATCTAAGTTGTGGACTCTATCCTTCTTTGTGGGGACATTGTTGATTGTCATGGCATGTACGGATGTACATTGTGGACACCGTCTGCTCCACACGCTGTAAGTCTTTGCTGTCGTCCAGCATTCTGTTTTTGTTTACTTTGCAGCCAGTTCAGTTTTAGTTTTGCTTTGCATAACCATCCCTAAGCTTCAATGCCTTTTCTTAGCGGCCCTCGCCTTTTGTTTATTTTTGGTTTGAGCGTTAGATACCTTTTTACCTATACGCTGCCTACCGCATATTGTGATCACGACAAACCATGTTCCCGACATCTACAAAGCAACCTGCTGCCACCTACTAATATGGAAGAGTATTACACGGTTAGTCTGCCAAGCTCTAGACAACACAGACACTCAACAACAGCATATTATTTGCGGATTATAATTACTGGTTTGCAAAAAATATTTTTAACACAATTAGGTAAAATTACATAATCTCCCACGGCACACCAGACTGTATCTCACGGCACAGTGTTTGAAAAACACTGAACTAGGGACATCCACTGTGTTGCAAATTGTCTTAGAGCCGAGTCATGGCAAAAATTGTATTCATACATTGGCCTGATTTGAACTTTTTGATATGCTTTGGCTGCAGAAAATTCCATTTTCTTTAGGGGCGCAAACATTTTAAACATACAATGTATTCACTTCAGGCTGAACAATGGCTCTGTGACCACTCCTAAACTGCAGAGAAATAATATTCCTCTTACTAAAAAGGGGCAGTTCATCCCAAAATCTTGAAAACAATTACATAGTGTAGTGCTGTGTCCATTTATTCAACTCAAGCATGTTTTCTAGAAGGGCAGCAACAAGGGTTGTGGCATGCAGATAGCATCATACAGCTTCACTTCGACTAGAAACTGAATCAAATGTCAACCTGAACACTGAAGTAAACATTCATACTGGGAGACGTAGCGACAGCAGCTACGGAACACAAGGAGCAGAAAAAAGCAGTTACCCTTCTGCTTACCAGGGTTCATTCTGACAGCAGTTTTTAATTTAGTTTTAGTCAGTCCATCCATCCATTTTCTACCGCTTGTCCCTTTTGGGGTCGCGGGGGGTGCTGGAGCCTATCTCAGCTGCATTCGGGCGGAAGGCGGCGTACACCCTGGACAAGTCGCCACCTCCTCGGAGGGCCAACACAGATAGACAGACAACATTCCCACTCACATTCACACACTAGGGCCAATTTTAGTGTTGCCAATCAACTTATGCCCAGGTGCATGTCTTTGGAGGTGGGAGGAAGCCAGAGTACCCGGAGGGAACCCACGCAGTCACGGGGAGAACATGCAAACTCCACACAGTCCTTTGAAGAAAATGTATTTTGGTTTTAGTCTAATTCAAGTCTGCTAAATTGATTTAGTTTTAGTCTAGTTTTAATGAAATTACACAACATTTTAGTCAGTGACAGTGAATTTTGTCAACTAAAATGTAAAGTATAAAAGATAAGGCCTCCATCCATCCATCCATTTTCTACCGCTTGTCCCTTTTGGGGTCGCGGAAAGCACCTTTATTAAGACTACCTGCATGTGTTTAACACAAAAGTATCATGATCTTATGGTCAGGGATGATGTAGTTAGTCATTTTGTATATAATTATTCTCAGGGTGTTGTAGTCATTTATGCACATATGAGATGTGTCAATATCAAAATATTACCTTGAATCACTTTTCGGCAAACAAGAATACATTAATTTAATCCAAACACTTCATTAATATTTATTATGTGCAT
The DNA here is from genome assembly GCF_033978685.3 of Nerophis lumbriciformis. NCBI lineage: Eukaryota > Metazoa > Chordata > Actinopteri > Syngnathiformes > Syngnathidae > Nerophis > Nerophis lumbriciformis. The sequence continues at coordinate 20,346,330 of NC_084555.2, read as the reverse complement.
GAACAATGAACAGTGAATATTGTATATAGCTTCTACACAAGAAAGAGGTTTTAGCACAATTTTGGATCAATAACAGTCCTTTACAATCTCATTAATACTATAAAAATGGCCAACTCTTTATTTTTCAGACACAATGAAGGCTTAGATAATTTTATAAAACTCGTCGTTACAATAACCACGAATCAGACGGTCAGAAGGATCTTTATTGTCATTGCACAAGTACAATGAAAAATTTCATTATCAGCACAAATCCGTTTGAGAGCAGACGCACAACGTACAGGGTGATGAGGCTGATGAGTCGCCACTCACGACGCCCCGTAAAAGGTGAGATAAGGTAGACGCGGGGGAAGAATGAGTAAAAAAAAAAAAGTGGATCTCACACTGGGCTCCAATGCGTGTGTGCGTGCAGTGGTGGTAGGTGGGGGTGACTGAGGCCGAGAAAAAAACTCGATAGCGAAGTACATATACACATGTTGACACAGAAACCACAAGACTTGCAACAGGAGGGTAGGGGGTGGGCATCCGAAGCTTCCAACCACTAGGGACGCTGCGTGAAGCGTGTAAGTGTTTGTCTTACATGTAGTAACCAGTTGAGGAGAGACAAAGTCCAGGCAGAGCAGCTTTAACAAGCGCAGGGCTTCCAAGGCGTCAATCAAATTTTGGGAGGGAATACTTTTTTGGCACACTTAAAGCGGCAAATAATACAAAACGCAAAACCAGTGAAGTCGGCACGTTGTGTAAAGGGTATATAAAAACAGAATACAATGATTTGCAAATCCCTTCCAACCTATATTCAATTGAATAGACTGCAAAGACCAGATACTTAACGTTCAAACTGTAAAACTTTGTTAATTTTTGCAAATATTAGCTCATTTGGAATTTGATGCCTGCAACATGTTTCAAAAAAGCTGGCACAAGTGGCAAAAAAGATTGAGAAAGTTGAGGAATGCTAATTAAACACTTATTTGGAACATCCCACAGGTGAACAGGCTAATTGGGAAGAGGTGGGTGCCATGATTGGGTATAAAAGTCATTCACAAACAAGGATGGGGAAAGGGTCACCACTTTGTGAACAAATGCGTGAGCAAATGGTTCAAGAACAACATTTCTCAACAAGCTATTGCAAGGAATTTAGGGATTTCACCATACACGGTCCGTGATATCATCAAAAGGTTCAGAGAATCTGGAGAGATCATTGTGCTTAGAGGGGAACATTATCACCAGACCTATGTAAGCGTCAATATATACCTTGATGTTGCAGAAAAAAGACCATATATTTTTTTAACCGATTTCCGAACTCTAAATGGGTGAATTTTGGCGAACTAAACGCCTTTCTATTATTCGCTCTCGGAGCGATGACGGCACAACGTGACGTCACATCAGGAAGCAATCCGCCATTTTCTCAAACACATTACAAACACCGAATCAAATCAGCTCTGTTATTTTCCGTTTTTTCGACTGTTTTCCGTACCTTGGAGACATCATGCCTCGTCGGTGTGTTGTCGGAGGGTGTAACAACATGAACAGGGACGGATTCAAGTTGCACCAGTGGCCCAAAGATGCGAAAATGGCAAGAAATTGGACGTTTGTTCCGCACACTTTACCGACGAAAGCTATGCTACGACAGAGATGGCAAGAATGTGTGGATATCCTGCGACACTCAAAGCAGATGCATTTCCAACGATAAAGTCAAAGAAATCTGCGAGCGGATGAGGGTATGTCTACAGAATATATTAATTGATGAAAACTGGGCTGTCTGCATTCTCAAAGTGCATGTTGTTGCCAAATGTATTTCATATGCTGTAAACCTAGTTCATAGTTGTTAGTTTCCTTTAATGCCAAACAAACACATACCAATCGTTGGTTAGAAGGCGATCGCCGAATTTGTCCTCGCTTTCTCCCGTGTCGCTGGCTGTCGTGTCGTTTTCGTCGTTTTCGCTTCACTTTCGGTTCAAACCGATATGGCTCAATAGCTTCAGTTTCTTCTTCAATTTCGTTTTCGCTACCTGCCTCCACACTACAACCATCCGTTTCAATACATGCGTAATCTGTTGAATCGCTTAAGCCGCTGAAATACGAGTCTGAATCCGAGCTAATGTCGCTATTCCTTGCTGTTCTATCCGCCATGTTTGTTTGTATCAGCATCACTATGTGACGTCACAGGAAAATGGACGGGTGTATATAACGATGGTTAAAATCAGGCACTTTGAAGCTTTTTTTAGGGATATTGCGTGATGGGTAAAATTTTGAAAAAAACTTTGAAAAATAAAATAAGCCACTGGGAACTGATTTTTAATGGTTTTAACCCTTCTGAAATTGTGATAATGTTTCCCTTTAAGCAGCAAGGCTGAAAACCAACATTGAATGCCCGTGACCTTCGATCCCTCAGGCGGTACCGCATCAAAAACCGACATCATTACTTACACATCTGTGAAGGTACCATTAATGCTGAAAGGTACATACAGGTTTTGGAGCAACATATGTTGCCATCCAAGCAATATTATCATGGATGCCCCTGCTTATTTTAGCAAGACATTGCCAAGCCACGTGTTACAACAGCGTGGCTTCATAGTAAAAGAGTGCGGGTACTAGACTGGCCTGCCTGTAGTCCAGACCTGTCTCCCATTGAAAATGTGTGGTGCAATATGAAGCCTAAAATACCACAACGGAGACCCCGGACTGTTGAACAACTTAAGCTGTACACCAAGCAAGAATTGGAAATAATTCCACCTGAGAAGCTTAAAAAATGTGTCTCCTCATTTCCCAAACGTTTACTGAGTGTTGTTAAAAGGAAAGGCCATGTAACACAGTGGTAAAAATGCCAACTTGTTTGCAATGTGTTGCTGCCATTAAATTCTAAATTAATGATTATTTGAAAAAAAAAAAAAAAAAAGTTTCTCAGTTCGAACATTAGATATCTTGTCTTTGCTGTCTATTCAATTGAATATAAGTTGAAAAGGATTTGCAAATCATTGTATTCTGTTTTTATTTTTGAATTACACAATGTGCCAACTTCACTGGTTTTTGTTTTTTTTAGATTTAACTTAGTTGTGTATAAGTGACGATTAATGACACGACTGCTCATGTCATCATGGTAGTAAAAATTATATGTGTCCAACGTTTTACGTTGTACAAATATTATAATGTGGAACATGTTGAATCAATACATTCTGGTTTAGGCAGCGACTTCCTCATCTCACAAGGAAAAACATCTGATTGGTTCTCCTTCATAACGAACCCACCGTTATCTTTTATATGTGAGCCGCTACAGAGCTGTGATTGGATATACTGTATTCTGAACTTGTCCCACCAATTAACAAGAGAAAATAACCATGTAAAAAACCAAACACATTAAAAAAACAGCTTCCAGCCGAGGGCGGGCACAGCTGACTCACGGCTTTGTGCGCACAAGCCTGGCAGACATCCACGCTGAGTGCGCGTAGACATCTGTGGACTCTGTTCCGCATACGTTTCGCCCAAGTATATTTGGGCCTTAAAGCTATCACATATGCTCTATTCTTTCATTTGTTGGTCTTTAAAGATAGCTGTTGTGTACACATTCAAGCTACTATCACTTTTAATAATAATGATGTTAGGACACTAGGGAATATATATATATATATATATATATATATATATATATATATTCCTGACGTACAGTAAGAGGACACATAGTTTGCCTGTATGCTAAGTTAATGTAATTAAGTTGACATAAAAGGCACTTGCGCTACTCAACGCAGTTCTCGTGTACCCATTGTCCTGTTGGATTAAACTCAAAGCTAATGATAAACAGAACCCACAATATAAATAAGTCATATTCTAGTCGGAACAGTATGTAAGTATTCCTCATGCTAATTGAATAACACAGATACACACTTCCACAGAATGAAAATGTAATTTGCAATATGAGCCAGAACTGAGCACCGAGGGGGGAATAAATAAATAGTAATATGACTGAACTAGAAACAGATTAGTTGGCCTATTTTATTTCGGCATTTAAAGGCCTACTGAAATGCGATTTTCTTATTTAAACAGGGATAGCAGGTCCATTCTATGTGTCATATTTGATCATTTCGCGATATTGCCATATTTTTGCTGAAAAGATTTAGTAGAGAACATTGACGATAAAGTCCGCAACTTTTGGTCGCTGATAAAAAAGCCTTGCCTGTACCGGAAGTAGCAGACGAGTAGCGTGATGTCACAGGTTGTGGAGCTCCTCACATCTGCACATTGTTTACAATCATGGCCACCAGCAGCGAGAGCGATTCGGACCGAGAAAGCGACGATTTCCACATTAATTTGAGCGAGGATGAAAGATTTGTGGATGAGGAAAGTGAGAGTGAAGGACTAGAGGGCAGTGGGAGCGATTCAGATAGGGAAGATGCTGTGAGAGGTGGGTGGGACCTGATATTCAGCTGGGAATGACTAAAACAGTAAATAAACACAAGATATATATATACTCTATTAGCCACAACACAACCAGGCTTATATTTAATATGCCACAAATTAATCCCGCATAACAAACACCTCCCCCCTCCCGTACATATAACCCGCCAATACAACTCAAACACCTGCACAACACACTCAATCCCACAGCCCAAAGTACCGTTCACCTCCCCGAAGTTCATACAGCACATATATTTCCCCAGAGTTACGTACGTGACATGCACATAGCGGCACGCACCTACGGGCAAGCAATCAAATGTTTGGAAGCCGCAGCTGCATGCGTACTCACGGTACCATGTCTGCGCATCCAACTCAAAGTCCTCCTGGTAAGAGTCTCTGTTGTCCCAGTTCTCCACTGGCCAATGGTAAAGCTTGACTGTCATCTTCCGGGAATGTAAACAATGAAACACCGGCTGTGTTTGTGTTGCTGCAGCTGCCCTCAATACACCGCTTCTCACCTACAGCTTTCTTCTTTGCTGTCTCCATTGTTCATTGAACAAATTGCAAAAGATTCACCAACACAGATGTCCAGAATACTGTGGAATTTTGCGATGAAAACAGACGACTTAATAGCTGGCCACCATGCTGTCCCAAAATGTCCTCCACAATCCGTGACGTCACGCGCAGACGTCATCATACCGAGACGTTTTCAGCAGGATATTTCGCGCAAAATTTAAAATTGCACTTTAGTAAGCTAGCTCGGCCGTATTGGCATGTGTTGCAATGTTAAGATTTCATCATTGATATGTAAACTATCAGACTGCGTGGTCGGTAGTAGTGGGTTTCAGTAGGCCTTTAAACATTCATCGTCCACCCCAATTCATGATCACCACGATGCTTGTCATGTTCTATCCATTCCTAAAAGATGTCTTCATTGGGGTCACGTGTGAGCCTATCACCGCTGATTCATGGCGAGAGGGTTGCCAGTCGATCACAAGACGCATTAAGAAACAACCATCCTGGTTACACCTATGAGCAATTTAGAGTCTCTAATTTGTTTATGCGTCTTTTTGTGATATTGGAGAAGCATAAGTACCTGGAGAAGATATTGCCCGTTATTGGAAGACATTAAGAAAAAGTTTAGCAGTCACAGAGGACTTGTGTTCAGCGTCACACTGTTTTTGTTTTATTTGTGACATAAAAAATTATGGATTTTTCTAATTAGTTTCATTTTAAGAGTATCGAAGCGTTTCGGAGCTCGCTGTGTCGTACTGTGTTGCTTGCATATATTTTACGCATAAGGAATCTCCTGCGCAATTACAGTCTCATCACCATCCTGCTGACAAATCAGCTTGCCTCGTTTGAAACCTTACAACATGTCGATTCCTGAATCTTAAATGATTTATAGGCGGCAACTCTTATTCCTGGGTTTGGATTCTCCGCTTTGATAGGATATGAAAGAGAGCATGTCTTCCACTGTATGACTGTTCTCTAATGACGTGCTATAACTTCACCCCCAGTCTGGTTAACACCTTCATTCCTCCTAAAAATAGACAAATAATCATATGGGAAGATGGCCATGCTTACAATGTGAAACGTGGAGGTTGTGCACATTTGGGAAATCAAAAAGGATGAGAGACTGTATGTGGAACAGCAGTTTTTGCGTGGGATTTGTTTTTGCTCTACACGTTCCACAACCCAAATCAAGACCAAAGGCAAACACAGTTGATGATTCACATTTGCCAACACTTTTGTCACTCATAACCCACGTCATTACCAAAATAAATGAAACAAGGCACTGTTGGAAATTAGTAGTTAATAGATAGTATTTATTGTCACTATTATAAACCCCCAAAATATCTTATTTGACAAAGAAAATCTTAAATTCACATAAGACTAAACACAAAGGAGTAAGTCACAGGAAACTAATATATATTATAAACAAGAAGAAGAAAACAGTAAAATAGTACCTAAACATATGAGTTTAATTGGTTCTGTGACAGAGCTCTTAACTCAAAACACTTCTATCTCAAATCGACGTCTCTGATTGAAATGAATTCAAATCAATTTATTTCCCCTGAAAAACAGGACTAAACAAAAACTTTTATATGATGGGTTATACTTGTATAGCGCTTTTCTACCTTGAAGGTACTCAAAGCGCTTTGACACTATTTCCACATTCACCCATTCACACACCCATTCACACACTGATTGCGGGAGCTGCCATGCAAGGCGCTAACCACGAACCATCAGGAGCAAGGGTCAAGTGTCTTGCTCAAGGACACAACGGACATGACTAGGTTGGTATAAGGTGGGGATCAAACTAGGACCCCTTAGGTTGCTGGCACGTCCACTCTCCCAACTCCGCCACGCCGTATTGTTTTTATTTTATACAGTAAGAAATATTGTATAAAAAAACAATACGTTAAAATGTACTATGCTTGTAACTCAGATTTTTGCTTGCAATATAATGAATGGCATTTAGCCGAGAGACCGCTATAACCTCAAAACGCTCTTAAATTGAGGTACCTCTGGATTTGTTGTGTTTGTTACTTGTAAAAAGACAGAAAAAGCAATGGAAAAATTACTCAAAGCAATAAGAGGCAAAAGAGGAGCATCACCCAGCCTTAATAAACAATAAAATAAAACTATGTGATATATATTTGTGAAAACAAAGAAAATAATAATCTTGATTCTAAGCAAGAAATCTATGATTCGGATGGTTGGTTTAGATCAGGGGCAATGTTCCCTCTAATTTTTCATGTGTGTGAGCAAACGCAAAAACTCCCTGAGCATTCAGTGGAGCACATGTGAGCAACATCAGACGTGCACACTGTGGCCACACCAGCGTCACACCTGTCCCAAACCTGACATCATAACAATTTAAATGTTTTATTAAAATAATTTTCTGATATAAGTGATTTTGCCCTCTTACAATCACAATAACAAAAAAACATGTTTTTCATGACCTATGTGCTAGTATTGTATGTCTGGCTGCGGGCCCTGCCTTTAAAATAAATGTTACCCCTTTCAGAGATTACATATATAGTTCCTGTAACTTTCTGTCTGTAAAATACATCTTTTTATTAGCATTTATGAAATCTAGTGACAATATTTCATGAATAATATCCTTAGATTTACATTCTTAATAAATGACAGTAAAATAAGCACACATCTGATTGTGGAGTCAGAGTGTTACAACCTGGCATTTACACATTGTGTGGCGTTGGGGTTGTCCGACTTTTTGTGTGGCCATAAACGCAACACTGGCTAAGTGCCATGAGTGCGTGTGTTGGTGCAGGTGAGACAGAGCGAGCGGCTTCTGTTGAAACGACGGATGATAACGTTGGTTTAAGCCTGGTTTGTATGGCAGAAAATTACCAGTTTTTATAGATACAAGTTTTTTTTACTCATGTTTTTGGTGTGGTTACAAACAGTTTTGCTCAATAAAGTGATTGATGAAACTCCTGTCCGTAAAGTGTCTCGACAGACGATAATTGAACTATGTTGACAAAGATTGTTCTATTCATTGGGGCCACTCTTGTTGTCACCTGTCATTTACAGAGTAGCATTGCAAAATCAGACAGAATAAATTGTAATGTGTTTATTTCGTTTAAAGTTCAGATGGGATATTTGATTTCCTGCACGGCATTAATTTGCTGTGCGCAGAGGACGCATGAGCGGTGCGCAATTGCACAGGCGCGCACCTTAGAGGGAACGTTGATCAGGGGTACCCAAACTTTTTGACTAGGGGGCTGCATTGACATTGGGTTAAATTGATTTGGCCAGGGGCCGGGCTGTATATATATATATATATATATATATATATATATATATATATATATATATATATATATATATATATATATATATATACATATATATATATATATATGTTCCTCACGCACTAATAGACTGAAAGACCGTGCACTTTGCCGATGATGTCACGTTATCGATGGGAATATGCATTTTTAGACAATATGATTTGCCTGAGCGGCTAGGAGACACCGAGCGTAACAAGCGGTAGAAAATGGATTAGAAATTACAGATTTTTTAAAATAATAATTAAAAAAAAAAAACATTTAAAAAAATGGTTGTGTTTTTTTAACTTGGGACTTCCCGCGAGCTGGATTTTGGACGCTGGTGGGTCAAATCTGGCCCGCGAGCCATAGTTTGGGGACCCCTGGTTTAGATGATTAGCAAAGTAAAGCTACATTTACATGAACAGGCTCACATACTCACCGAAATGTTCGAATCACATAATCCATCCGCTGCACATACAGTGGATGACATCCGCTCTAAACATTTTAACATCCAAGATTGTCTGTACTTGCATATTTTAATCAAAGTGCCTTCACTGTTGTCTCTTTTGTTGTCGTCCTCAAAACAAATGTAATAGAGAGATACTGTGCATGCTGGATGGACCTTCTGACAGCCATGGAGATACAATATGCATTTTGTCAAGAAGCCCATGTAAATGATCAACACATGAATGACAGGACGCTTAAGAGGACATTTTTACCGCAAACATCTTCCTAGCCCCTTTCTGCTACTTCAATGATTGTAATATGATGGCAAAGTTCTTTAGACCAGGGGCCTACAAACTTTTTTTCCCTTCAGAGCTACTTTTACATAAAGGAAATTGCCCAAATAAAGGGAATATAACAAAATGTTAGCATCCGCAACTCACATGTTGTATTAAAAAAATCTACAATAATACAATGCATCTATAGCAGCGGTGTCAAACTCATTTTAGCTCAGGGGCCGCATGGAGGAAAATCTATTCCCAAGTGGGCCGGAATGGTTAAATCATGGCATGATAACTTAAAAATAAAGACAAATTCAAGTTGTTTTCTTTGTTTTACTTTGGCCAAAAATAGAACAAGCACATTCTGAAAACGTACAAATCACAAATAATCCTTTGGACAAAACATTTCAAATGTGTTGAAAATTCTGAGGAAATTTGTGCATCTTCAAAAACACAATCATCTTAGACTTCATCTCAGTGTACCTACAAAGCCAGGATTAAACTTTAAATCTGGGATTGAACAAAAACACATGTAAACTCTTCTAGGTCTCAAATATCTCCTTTGTCATGTCCACATATCAATCCAGAGCTAACTCAAAAAACCGTAAGAAACGGTCAGTAAAAACTTTTCAAAAGGGTTAAGTTCGACAGAGACATTTTGGGGCAACGAGTGGTTCCAAATGACGATGTGTTCGAAGCAGATGACATAAAACGGCAGGTTTTAAGTTACATGTGTGTCAAGGAGGAGGAGCCACAGTCCCCCTTTACTGCGTACCTCTTGCTTGGCCCCGGTATAAACCGTTTGCTTGCCTAACAGAATTGCTCTTGTGACATCCAGTGGACACATTTAGAACCGCAGTTTATTTTGTTCCAAAAAAAAAGGAGTTAGTTTTTATAATTGGCAAACTCATCACGTGTCATGTCTGTGTGACCATGTTTTGTATTAGTCATGTTATGTTTTGTTTAGTTATTGGACTCTTTAGTTTCTGGCTTTTCACTCCCTTGTCTTGTTTCCATGGTTACCCATTAGTTTCACCTGTTTCACGTTTGGACTCATTGTGCACTCTTGTTTGTCACCATAGCAACCCATTAGTTTTCACCTGTCACGTCACGCACCTGTTTCACGTTTTGAGTCACGCACCTGTTTTCGTTAATCATGTCTGTAGTATTTAAGTTCATTGTTTTCAGTTTGTCTTTCTGACGACATCCCGCATTTATGCTTCTGCACACTCTCCACACACCCTTAAGACCCTTGCTGCTCTTTTTTCATGCCGGTTCCATGCCAAGTAAGTTTTTGTTTATTAAGCCACAGTTAGTGTTTTTTGTTGTTCATAGTTTCTGCCTTTGTGCAAGTATTTGTTTTCATAGCCAAGTCGTTTCTCCGCCACTGTGCGCGCTTTTCGTTTGTACTTTTTTTTGTAGTTATAGTGTTTAAATAAATCATGTATTCACCTTCACGCCACATCTGGTCCAAATCATTTGCACCTCGGGAGAACAAACCAAGCCATGGTCCTAGTCTTGACATCACGCGGGTCGGATAAAACTTGTTCGCGGGCCTGATCCGGCCCACGGGCCGTATGTTTGACACCCCTAAACTATAGTGTTTCAGTATGCATTTCTTTCTAGTCCAGTTTTTTTGTATCACTGTTAGATGCTTTGACAGAAAACATTATTTCAAAGGCTTCAAATATTCTTTATTGTAAATGTGTACATACATGCAATGTTGTGTTTTATTTATATCCAGGGGCGCCGAAAAGGGCGGGTAAAGGAGACGGATTCTAGGGGCCCATGATGGAGGGGGGCCCCAGAGAGGCCCCTCATGATGATAAAATTATAATACAGTAAAAATAATGACACTGTGTTGGGGGCCCTGTAAAGATTATTTTCATGGGGCCCAAAATCCCTAGCGGCGCCCCTGTTTATATCATTGGAAACATTTAAATTATAACTGTAATTAGGAAGCAGATCAAAGTCCAGCCATTGGCTGTGTGCTCTTTTGTGGTCATTTGTCTTTAAATATGTCTGTTTCGAACAGTTATACAAATACTGAGAGTGTACCTTCAAGTGTACTTTCCAGAGTGTACTGTATATGTGACAAGAAAGGGATGGCCATGGGAGGAGAGAGTGAGAAAGGGATCTATTGTTGATGAGATTAGAGCCCAAGTAAAATCAGCACAATTTGCTTAGTCAAATTAGGGACCGTTGAACTTTGTAAAGTCCATGCCAGCATTTACAGTGGGACACCACTCATTTCCACATGCTTCATGACGAATCGACTTCTTTAGATTAGCTGTGGACGTGTACGTCGTCTGTTTTGTGAGGTCCCCCAAAACCTGGACATCTCTGAGCCCCTTTTTAAAGACTACCCAAGGCTCTAAGGTTGTGGGTGTTTATAAACAAACAAACTAAAATGGAAGGGATTGTGGAAGCGCCAATGTGTTTTTCTGCTGACGTTTCGGACCCTCACTCCTCCAGGACCCCGGGGGTTCAGAGACAGCAGGCCCAACGTGCCCCGACCTCACAGCCTCGCAGAGGATGTGAGAAAATGTGTCAGCCGAGGTGCCTGCTCATCACAATGATCCTGCTCCTGCTTTCTCTTCTTGGCAGCTGGGCGGTTGCTCACCTCACACTGGGGACCCAGGGGGGATCACCTTTCCGGATCTCAGCCAGCTACAACCAGCGAATCCTGGGTGAAACAGCCATGATTGAGCCCAACTTTACCACCAACTGCACCATGGGTAAGTTAAGCTGGACATGTTTTTTTCATCTAACAGAAATGTATTGTTTTACATTACAGATTGTGTATATAATGTATACATATTTGCATAACATACTGTTCTTTTATTGTAAATAATCACATGGTTATATGGACGTATTGTCATGTTTAAGTTCCCAACACTGTTACATTGTTGCCGACAGAAAATTACACGATATAGTAAAATGACATATATTCATATTAGTGTTGTCCCGATACCAATATTTTGATACCGATACTAAAATTATTTCGATACTTTTCGGTACTTTTTGATACTTTTCTAATTAAAGGGGACCACAAAAAAATGCATTATTGGCTCTTTTTTTTTTTTTTTTAATCTTTGGGTACATTAAACATATGTTTCTTATTACAAGTCTGTCCTTAAATAAAATAGTGAACATACAAGACAACTTCTCTTTTAGTAGTAAGTATGAAAACAAAGGCTCCTAATTAGTCTGCTGACATATGCAGTAACATATTGTGTAATTTATCATTCTATTATTTTGTCAAAATCATGAAGGACAAGTGGTAGAAAATGAATTATTAATCTACTTGTTCATTTATTGTTAATATCTGCTTACTTTCTCTTTTAACATGTTCTATCTATGTCACGTGGGGTTCGCAGCTAGCTGCGGGGTTGTTCTTCCAATGCAAAATAGACGGCTCCGGACAACAGCGTGAAGGTAGGCTAGGATTTATTAATATAAATCACGCACTACCGCGAACATAAACAATACAACAACAACTACAACAAAAAAAGAGGCAAGCGTTCCTAAAACGCAAGTGAGGATAATCTTAAACAGAAACTATGGCATGGACATGGAAACTTACTTGGACAGAGCAAGACATAAACCGGTGTGACATCAAAACAACGCAGGCAGAACGAGTGATGAACAAAGGTAGGCTTAAATAACAGTGACATGATTGGTGACAGGTGTGTGTGAGTCCGAACGTGAAACAGGTGCGTGACGTGACAGGTGAAACTAATGGTTGCTATGGTGACAAAACAAAACAAAAGTGCACAAAAAGTCCAAAATTTAAACCGAACATTACTAAAACAAAACATGATCACACAGACATGACAGAATCCCCCCCTTACGGACAGATCCCAGATGTCCAAAAACAGAAAATATCAACAAGAGTCATGGGAGGGCGGGAGGGGGACATGGCGGTGGGTCGCCAGGCCACGTGTCCCCGTATCCACCGGGGCAGAGTTAGGTGGCGGCGGCGAGTGGAACGCCGCTGCAGCAGGCGAGGCGGGCGCCCAGGTAATGGCCACATTCGTGGCCGACTGGGAGGTGGGCGCACTTGGCGTGGCGGGCGACCAGGTAGCGGCCATATCCATGACCGACGAGGAGGCAGGCGCGTCGTCATCGTGGCAGGCGTGGCTTGGCGTGGTGAGTCAGGCGGCGAAGCTCGGCGTGGCGCGTCAGGCGGCGAAGCTCGGCGTGGGTCTTGGTCTTGGCGTGGGTCTTGGTCTTGGCATGGCGGGTCTTGGTCTTGGCATGGCGGGTCTTGGTTTTGGCATGGCGGGTCTTTGTCTTGGCATGGCGGGTCTTGGTCTTGGTCTTGGCATGGCGGGTCTTGGTTTTGGTCTAGGTCTTGGCATGGCGGGTCTTGGTCTTGGTCTTGGCATGGCGGGTCTTGGTCTTGGTCTTGGCATGGCGGGTCTTGGTCTTGGCATGGCGGGTCTTGGTCTTGGCGTGGCGGGTCTTGGTCTTGGCGTGGCGGGTCTTGGTCTTGGCATGGCGGGTCTTGGCGTCGTTGAGCTGGTACCGGAGCTTGGCGTCGTTGAGCTGGTACCGGAGCTTGGCGTCGTGGAGCTGGTACCGGAGCTTGGCGTCGTGGAGCTGGTACCGGAGCTTGGCGTCGTGGAGCTGGTACCGGAGCTTGGCGTCGTGGAGCTGGTACCAGAGCTTGGCGTCGTGGAGCTGGTACCGGAGCTTGGCGTCGTGGAGCTGGTACCGGAGCTTGGCGTCGTGGAGCTACTGGTGCAGGTGGAGGTGGTCTAGCTGGGGGTTGCGGCTTGGCATGGTAAAAGACTGGTGGTGGCGGCCGTGAGGGAGGCTGTGGCTTGACATGGTGAAGCTGAGTCACCCCACCAGTGCAGTTCCCAGCCCTAGCCCCCCCCTCAAGGAGCGGATACCAGACGCGCTCCCTGCGGTCTGGAACTCTCTTTAAGGGTGGGTGGGGGGAGGTATGGAGGGGGGCACAATCCTCCCCATTAAATTGTCCAGAAAATCTATTCACCACCCCCACTTTAGACTGGGTCTGAAAAAATCTAAATTTAGAATAAAATTTCTCAAAAGGATTATTTTTTGAAACGAAGTCCTTGGTGGGCGACTGACAGAGGGCGTAAATAGAATCTAAAAAAAAAAAATCTTGGTTTCTGACGTCATCACCAGTGGGCGGGATGACGTCATCAGCACAGGTCCCCTGCGGCGGCAAGGAAAAATGAGCTGCTTGGGGAATCTTGTTGTCCGTGGGAGGGTTTTGGGGGAACGACGCGTCATGCTGGCGAGAAAAAGCCTTTCTGGTTGGCTTCCAGCTTTGCCAGCGCGTCTCCATCACCTCCTCGTGGCCAGTCTGCGGAAGAACGTCAGCTGCCTGCGTTCTGTCACGTGGGGGGGTCGCAGCTCGCTGCGGGGTTGTTCTTTCAATGCAAAATAGACGGCTCCGGACAACAGCGTGAAGGTAGGCTAGGATTTATTAATATAAATCACGCACTACCGCGAACATAAACAATACAACAACAACTACAACAAAAAAAGAGGCAAGCGTGCCTAAAACGCAAGTGAGGATAATCTTAAACAGAAACTATGGCATGGACATGGAAACTTACTTGGACAGAGCAAGACATAAACCGGTGTGACATCAAAACAACGCAGGCAGAACGAGTGATGAACAAAGGTAGGCTTAAATAACAGTGACATGATTGGTGACAGGTGTGTGTGAGTCCGAACGTGAAACAGGTGCGTGACGTGACAGGTGAAACTAATGGTTGCTATGGTGACAAAACAAAACAAAAGTGCACAAAAAGTCCAAAATTTAAACCGAACATTACTAAAACAAAACATGATCACACAGACATGACAATCTACACTTCTGTTAAAATGTAATTATCTTTTTTTTTTTTTTTATATATATATATTTGTATATATTATTTATATATTTTTATATATATTTTTTATATATACGTATATATATATATATATATATATATATATATATATATATATATATATATATATATATATATATATATATGTATCTGTTTATATTTTATTTTATTTATTATTACTAATAATGTATTATTATTTCCTTTTTTTGCTGTTGTTTTTGTTTTTTTGTTTTGTTTATTTAAATCGATGTATTTAAAGATATTACTTTGTTTTTTGTTGTTGTTTCTTTCTTTTTTGGGGGGGTGGGGCGGTGGGTGGTATGGATGGGATATAAATAAAAAATATTTTGACATTTAGGGCAGACAATAGATATATGATTTATGTGAATATGATGTAATGGATAGGAATGTCTGATGCTGGATGTCAATAAAAATAAAATGAAAAATAAATAAATAAATAAAATGTAATTATCACTTGTTTTGATACTTTACATTAGTTTTGGATGATAACAAAAATGTGGGTATCTATCCAATACCAAGTCGTTACAGGATCATACATTGTTCATATTCAAAGTCCAGGGACATAGTTCTTGAGTTTATTAACATAGTATACATTTTTTTTAAACGAAAGAAGATGTTGTGATTGACGTAATCATAGTAGTATCGGCTAGATACGCTACTGTACTTGGTATCATTACAGTGGATGTTAGGTGTGGATCCACCAATGGCGTTTGTTTACATTGTGACGCCGGTGAGCTACGGTGTGTAGTGAAGCATGTTTAACTATTCCTCGTCCTGCAGGGATGATACTTGTAAGAAACGTACTTTATTTGTCGCCATGGAGGCGAGGATTAGTGATTTAGAAGTAGCTAAAACACTGCCAACTGGGGCTGGACTTTAGCCGCTAGCTAGCTAGCCATGTTTTAAAGCAACTCTTCCTGAGGGCGTTTCAATGTTATAACTTCACCTTTATCTTGAGTTTTTTAGCCAAAATGCGTCTGTTCTCCCTTTTCTGTCTACACACTGTGTCTGCTTGTAAGTACTCCGTGATTGTGCGCTGCCGAACATGCTCGTCTGCTCGTTAAACCAGCAATGACATGACGTGATGACGATGAGGGCGCAGGGGGGTGCGGGACCAGTGCTTTTCAGAGGCGGTATAGTACCGAAAATTATCCATTAGTTTCGCGGTAGTATGCTAATACCGGTATACCGTACAACCCTAATTCATATATGTTAGTCCTGTTGAACTAATATTTTAGTCCGATTAATCACACTTTCTAATTGTGATGAATAGCAATTAGCCGCAGTCAATTACTTGTTTGCATAACTTCAAATTAACTTAAAAGACCTCACTTAATGTTTTGACACAAATACAATTTTATTGTCAGAATGTAATACTCAAGCATTTGTTTTTATTATTTTTTTAATTTAAATGTGCATAATTTTGTTGCCACGTATAGTAACCGGCACTGCCTTTCAGGTAACAAAGGTCAAAATTGTTTGCGTGATTAATCAGCGTTTAAACATTATTATTGCATCTGTTTGTGATTAATCCCATTCAGTTGTGATATTATCAATGTTATATTTTACAGCCTTCACGGAAAACTGCACTTTAAAAAAAAATAATATTCCGCTACCCTATGTGAGATAAGATTACAAATCTTTCCCTTTTCGGTGCATCCTAAAAAGTGAAAATAACTGCTAGCACGAGGCAGCTAACAAAGCAGATCATGGGGATTCTGCTATTTCGCCTTTAAAACAGTCTAAAAAAATAACCATTCCAAAAAATGCCAACAGCGCTCCATGTACATGACCTCCATATTAACCAAGCAATAGCGACATTGTTATTGTAGGAGCTAACACAGACAAACCTTATTTTCTGGGGTAGTGACACAGTGCCTGGCTCACTGCGCCTCACTCGGTGCCTTAGACCACCAGAAAGAAGTATTGCTAGCAACTGTAGCTACTGCTGTATCATCTTCGAGTTTGTAAAAGTTAATGCAAGGTTAAACATCATGCCTTGCGCAGGTTTAGTAAAAAATTGTGGCAATAGGCTAAGAAGTTGGTCAACTTTGAAATTCCAAACGCCAGCATTTTTTACCTGAAGAGTGAGGATTTTGCTAATTTACAGACATTTCATGCTGAAAGATACAACCATCCTATCATTCAGAGCAAACATTGAAAGTGACTGTTTTTTATGGTCTTATTTTGTTCATTAAACGTTTAGCACTAGTGCTAAATGATGGTTTAATGTTTCAATATAGTTGGATTGGACGAAAAAACAGCTTCTAAAACTTGTACCTCATCCTTCGTATATGTGGGCTCAAAAGGATAAGGTTCTGGATAATCGTTTGTTCCTAAAAAGCTGTCCTTAGCTCTCATCAAGTCGGTCTGCGTTAGTTGCTATGTGATTTTTTTAAGTAAATGTGCCCAAAAAATAAGTTCTGGTACTGCTTAAAATGACTAAAATAGTGTAAATACTACGTTACCCTGGATGAGCTTGTTACGACAATACATACCTGTATATACTTAAAACAAGAGGCGGGAAATGTTAATCCTCATTACTTGCATTGTTAGCCGCCTGGTGTTTTTCACTATCTAGAACAATGGTTCTTAACCTGGGTTCGATTGAACCCTAGGGGTTCGGTGAGTCGGGTTCAGGGGTTCGGCGGAGGTCAAGACACACCCGACTCATCGTGTAAATACAAACTTCTCCCTATCGGCGTATTACGGATACGGCAACAGCTGACTGATTTGCAGGTGTGTAATTTGTTGTGAGTTTATGCACTGTGTTGGTTTTGTTCTTTGAACAAGGTGATGTTCATGCACGGTTCATTTTGTGCACCAGTAAAAAAATCATGGTAACACTTTAGTATGGGGAACATATTCACCATTAATTAGTTGTTTATTAACATGCAAATTAGTAACATATTGGCTCTTAACTAGTCATTATTAAGTACTTATTAATGCCTTATTCGGCATGGCCTTATTATAACCCTAACTCTCTAACCCTGGCCCTAACCCTAACCAAATAACTCTAAAGTAAGTCTTTGTTACTTAGAATATGTTCCCTTAGTGTCCAAAAACCTCTAAATTAAGTCTTTGTTACTTAGAAAATGTTCCCCTAATGTCCAAAAAACTCTAAATGAAGTCTTTGTTACCTAGAACATGTTCCCCTAGTGTCCAAAAAACTCTAAATGAAGTCTTTGTTACCTAAAATATGTTCCCCTGGTATCCGAAAAACTCTAAATGAAGTCTTTGTTACATAGAATATGTTCCCTTAGTGTCCAAAGAACTCTAAATGCAGTCTTTGTTAATTAGAATATGTTCCCCTGGTGTCCGAAAAACTCTAAATGAAGTCTTTGTTACTTAGAATATGTTCCCCCAGTGTCCAAAAAACTCTAAATTAAGTCTTTGTTACTTAGAATATGTTCCCCTATGTCCATAAAACTCTAAATGAAGTCTTTGTTACTTAGAATATGTTCCCCTAGTGTCCAAAAAACTCTAAATTAAGTATTTGTTACTTAGAATATATTCCGCTAGTGTCCAAAAAAACTCTAAATTAAGTCTTTGTTACTTAGAATATGTTCCCCTAGTGTCCAAAAAACTCTAAATTAAGTCTTTGTTACTTAGAATATGTTCCCCTAGTGTCCAAAAAACTCTAAATTAGGTCTTTGTTACCTAGAATATGTTCCCCCAGTGTCCAAAAAACTCTAAATGAAGTCTTTGTTACTTAGAATATGTTCCCCTAGTGTCCAAAAGACTCTAAATGAAGTCTTTGTTACTTAGAATATGTTCCCCTAGTGTCCAAAAAACTCTAAATGAAGTCTTTGTTACTTAGAATGTTCCCCTAGTGTCCAAAAAACTCTAAATGAAGTCTTTGTTACTTAGAATATGTTCCCCTAGTGTCCAAAAAACTCTAAATAAGTCTTTGTTACTTAGACTATGTTCCCCTAATGTCCAAAAAACTCTAAATTAAGTTTTTGTTACTTAGAATATGTTCCCCTATAGTGTCCAAAAAACTCTGAATTAAGTCTTTGTTACTTAGAATATGTTCCCCTAGTGTCCAAAAAACTCTGAATTAAGTCTTTGTTACTTAGAATATGTTCCCCTAGTGTCCAAAAAAACTCTAAATTAAGTCTTTATTACTTAGAATATGTTCCTCTAGTGTCCAAAAAACTCTAAATTAGGTCTTTGTTACCTAGAATATGTTCCCCCAGTGTCCAAAAAACTCTAAATGAAGTCTTTGTTACTTAGAATATGTTCCCCTAGTGTCCAAAAAACTCTAAATGAAGTCTTTGTTACTTAGAATATGTTCCCCTAGTGTCCAAAAAACTCTAAAAGAAGTCTTTGTTACTTAGAATATGTTCCCCTAGTGTCCAAAAAACTCTAAATTAAGTCTTTGTTACTTAGAATATGTTCCCCTAGTGTCCAAAAAAACTCTAAATTAAGTCTTTGTTACTTAGAATATGTTCCCCTTGTGTCCAAAAAACTCTAAATTAAGTCTTTGTTACTTAGAATATGTTCCCCTAGTGTCCAAAAAACTCTAAATTAAGTCTTTGTTACTTAGAATATGTTCCCCTAGTGTCCAAAAAACTCTAAATGAAGTCTTTATTACTTAGAATATGTTCCCCTATGTCCAAAAAACTCTAAATGAAGTTTTTGTTACTTAGAATATGTTCCCCTAGTGTCCAAAAAACTCTAAATTAAGTCTTTGTTACTTAGAATATATTCCGCTAGTGTCCAAAAAAACTCTAAATTAAGTCTTTGTTACTTAGAATATGTTCCCCTTGTGTCCAAAAAACTCTAAATTAAGTCTTTGTTACTTAGAATATGTTCCACTAGTGTCCAAAAAACTCTAAATTAAGTCTTTGTTACTTAGAATATGTTCCCCTAGTGTCCAAAAAAACTCTAAATTAGGTCTTTGTTAACTTAAATATGTTCCCCCAGTGTCCAAAAAACTCTAAATGAAGTCTTTGTTACTTAGAATATGTTCCCCCAGTGTCCAAAAAACTCTAAAGGAAGTCTTTGTTACTTAGAATATGTTCCCCTAGTGTCCAAAAAACTCTAAATGAAGTCTTTGTTACTTAGAATATGTTCCCCTAGTGTCCAAAAAACTCTAAATGAAGTCCTTGTTACTTAGAATATGTTCCCCTAGTGTCCAAAAAACTCTAAATTAAGTCTTTGTTACTTAGAATATGTTCCCCTAGTGTCCAAAAAAACTCTAAATGAAGTCTTTGTTAATTAGAATATGTTCCTCTAGTGTCCAAAAAACTCTAAATAAGTCTTTGTTACTTAGAATATATTCCCCTATAGTGTCCAAAAAACTCTGAATTAAGTCTTTGTTACTTAGAATATGTTCCCCTAGTGTCCAAAAAACTCTGAATTAAGTCTTTGTTACCTAGAATATGTTACCCTAGTGTCCAAAAAACTCTAAATGAAGTCTTTGTTACTTAAAATATGTTCCCCTAGTGTCCAAAAAACTCTAAATTAAGTCTTTGTTACTTAGAATATGTTCCCCTAGTGTCCAAAAAAACTCTAAATGAAGTCTTTGTTACTTAGAATATGTTCCCCTAGTGTCCAAAAAACTCTAAATAAGTCTTTGTTACTTAGAATATATTCCCCTATAGTGTCCAAAAAACTCTGAATTAAGTCTTTGTTACTTAGAATATTTTCCCCTAGTGTCCAAAAAACTCTGAATTAAGTCTTTGTTACCTTGAATATGTTCCCCTAGTGTCCAAAAAACTCTAAATTAAGTCTTTGTTACTTAGAATATGTTCCCCCAGCGTCCAAAAAACTCTAAATTAAGTCTTTGTTACTTAAAATATGTTCCCCTCGTGTCCAAAAAACTCTAAATTAAGTCTTTGTTACTTAGAATGTTCCCCTAGTGTCCAAAAAACTCTAAATGAAGTCTTTGTTACTTAAAATATGTTCCCCTAGTGTCCAAAAAACTCTAAATTAAGTCTTTGTTACTTAGAATATGTTCCCCTAGTGTCCAAAAAACTCTAAGTGAAGTCTTTGTTACTAGAATATGTTCCCCTAGTGTCCAAAAAAATCTAAATGAAGTCTTTGTTACTGAGAATATGTTCCCCTAGTGTCCAAAAAACTCTAAACTAGGTCTTTGTTACCTAGAATATGTTCCCCTAGTGTCCAAAAAACTCTCAATGAAGTCTTTGTTACTTAGAATATGTTCCCCTAGTGTCCAAAAAACTCTAAATAAGTCTTTGTTACTTAGAATATATTCCCCTATAGTGTCCAAAAAACTCTGAATTAAGTCTTTGTTACTTAGAATATTTTCCCCTAGTGTCCAAAAAACTCTGAATTAAGTCTTTGTTACCTTGAATATGTTCCCCTAGTGTCCAAAAAACTCTAAATTAAGTCTTTGTTACTTAGAATATGTTCCCCCAGTGTCCAAAAAACTCTAAATTAAGTCTTTGTTACTTAAAATATGTTCCCCTCGTGTCCAAAAAACTCTAAATTAAGTCTTTGTTACTTAGAATGTTCCCCTAGTGTCCAAAAAACTCTAAATGAAGTCTTTGTTACTTAAAATATGTTCCCCTAGTGTCCAAAAAACTCTAAATTAAGTCTTTGTTACTTAGAATATGTTCCCCTAGTGTCCAAAAAACTCTAAGTGAAGTCTTTGTTACTAGAATATGTTCCCCTAGTGTCCAAAAAAATCTAAATGAAGTCTTTGTTACTGAGAATATGTTCCCCTAGTGTCCAAAAAACTCTAAACTAGGTCTTTGTTACCTAGAATATGTTCCCCTAGTGTCCAAAAAACTCTCAATGAATCCAATCCAATCCAATCCACTTTATTTATATAGCACATTTAAACAACAGTCTTTGTTACTTAGATTATGTTCCCTTAGTGTCCAAAAAACTCTAAATGAAGTCTTTGTTACTTAGAATTAGTTCCCCTAGTGTCCAAAAAACTCTAAATGAAGTCTTTGTTACTTAGAATATGTTCCCCTAGTGTCCAAAAAACTCTAAATTAAGTCTTTGTTACTTAGAATATGTTCCCCTCGTGTCCAAAAAAACTCTAAATTAAGTCTTTATTACTTAGAATATGTTCCCCTAGTGTCCAAAAAACTCTAAATTAAGTCTTTGTTACTTAGAATATGTTCCCCTAGTGTCCAAAAAACTCTAAATGAAGTCTTTGTTACTTAGAATATGTTCCCCTAGTGTCCAAAAAACTCTAAATGAAGTCTTTGTTACTTAGAATATGTTCCCCTAGTGTCCAAAAAACTCTAAATGAAGTCTTTGTTACTTGGAATATGTTCCCCTAGTGTCCAAAAAACTCTAAATAAAGTCTTTGTTACTTGGAATATGTTCCCCTAGTGTCCAAAAAACTCTAAATGAAGTCTTTGTTACTTGGAATATGTTCCCCTAGTGTCCAAAAAACTCTAAATAAAGTCTTTGTTACTTGGAATATGTTCCCCTAGTGTCCAAAAAAACTCTAAATTAAGTTTTTGTTACTTAGAATATGTTCCCCTATAGTGTCCAAAAAACTCTGAATTAAGTCTTTGTTAGTTAGAATATGTTCCCCTAGTGTCCAAAAAACTCTAAATTAAGTTTTTGTTACTTAGAATATGTTCCCCTAGTGTCCAAAAAACTCTGAATTAAGTCTTTGTTTTTTAGAATATGTTCCCCTAGTGTCCAAAAAACTCTGAATTAATTCTTTGTTACTTAGTATATGTTCCCCTAGTGTCCAAAAAACTCTAAATTAAATAAATAAATGATAAATGGGTTGTACTTGTATAGCGCTTTTCTACCTTCAAGGTACTCAAAGCGCTTTGACACTACTTCCACATTTACCCATTCACACACACATTCACACACTGATGGAGGGAGCTGCCATGCAAGGCGCTAACCAGCACCCATCAGGAGCAAGGGTGAAGTGTCTTGTTCAGGACACAACGGACATGACGAGGTTGGTACTAGGTGGGGATTGAACCAGGGACCCTCGGGTCGCGCACAGCCATTCTTCCACTGCGCCACGCCGTCCCTGTTACCTAGAATATGTTCCCCTAGTGTCCAAAAAACTCTAAATGAAGTCTTTGTTACTTAGAATATGTTCCCCTAGTGTCCAAAAAACTCTAAATTAGGTCTTTGTTACCTAGAATATGTTCCCCTAGTGTCCAAAAAACTCTAAATGAAGTCTTTGTTACTTAGAATATGTTCCCCTAGTGTCCAAAAAACTCTAAATGAAGTCTTTGTTACTTAGAATATGTTCCCCTAGTGTCCAAAAAACTCTAAATTAGGTCTTTGTTACCTAGAATATGTTCCCCTAGTGTCCAAAAAACTCTAAATGAAGTCTTTGTTACTTAGAATATGTTCCCCTAGTGTCCAAAAAACTCTAAATGAAGTATTTGTTACTTAGAATATGTTCCCCTAGTGTCCAAAAAAATCTAAATGAAGTCTTTGTTACTGAGAATATGTTCCCCTAGTGTCCAAAAAACTCTAAACTAGGTCTTTGTTACCTAGAATATGTTCCCCTAGTGTCCAAAAAACTCTCAATGAATCCAATCCAATCCAATCCACTTTATTTATATAGCACATTTAAACAACAGTCTTTGTTACTTAGATTATGTTCCCTTAGTGTCCAAAAAACTCTAAATGAAGTCTTTGTTACTTAGAATTAGTTCCCCTAGTGTCCAAAAAACTCTAAATGAAGTCTTTGTTACTTAGAATATGTTCCCCTAGTGTCCAAAAAACTCTAAATTAAGTCTTTGTTACTTAGAATATGTTCCCCTCGTGTCCAAAAAAACTCTAAATTAAGTCTTTATTACTTAGAATATGTTCCCCTAGTGTCCAAAAAACTCTAAATTAAGTCTTTGTTACTTAGAATATGTTCCCCTAGTGTCCAAAAAACTCTAAATGAAGTCTTTGTTACTTAGAATTAGTTCCCCTAGTGTCCAAAAAACTCTAAATGAAGTCTTTGTTACTTAGAATATGTTCCCCTAGTGTCCAAAAAACTCTAAATGAAGTCTTTGTTACTTGGAATATGTTCCCCTAGTGTCCAAAAAACTCTAAATAAAGTCTTTGTTACTTGGAATATGTTCCCCTAGTGTCCAAAAAAACTCTAAATTAAGTTTTTGTTACTTAGAATATGTTCCCCTATAGTGTCCAAAAAAACTCTGAATTAAGTCTTTGTTAGTTAGAATATGTTCCCCTAGTGTCCAAAAAACTCTAAATTAAGTTTTTGTTACTTAGAATATGTTCCCCTAGTGTCCAAAAAACTCTGAATTAAGTCTTTGTTTTTTAGAATATGTTCCCCTAGTGTCCAAAAAACTCTGAATTAATTCTTTGTTACTTAGTATATGTTCCCCTAGTGTCCAAAAAACTCTAAATTAAATAAATAAATGATAAATGGGTTGTACTTGTATAGCGCTTTTCTACCTTCAAGGTACTCAAAGCGCTTTGACACTACTTCCACATTTACCCATTCACACACACATTCACACACTGATGGAGGGAGCTGCCATGCAAGGCGCTAACCAGCACCCATCAGGAGCAAGGGTGAAGTGTCTTGTTCAGGACACAACGGACATGACGAGGTTGGTACTAGGTGGGGATTGAACCAGGGACCCTCGGGTCGCGCACAGCCATTCTTCCACTGCGCCACGCCGTCCCTGTTACCTAGAATATGTTCCCCTAGTGTCCAAAAAACTCTAAATTAGGTCTTTGTTACCTAGAATATGTTCCCCTAGTGTCCAAAAAACTCTAAATGAAGTCTTTGTTACTTAGAATATGTTCCCCTAGTGTCCAAAAAACTCTAAATGAAGTCTTTGTTACTTAGAATATGTTCCCCTAGTGTCCAAAAAACTCTAAATTAGGTCTTTGTTACCTAGAATATGTTCCCCTAGTGTCCAAAAAACTCTAAATGAAGTCTTTGTTACTTAGAATATGTTCCCCTAGTGTCCAAAAAACTCTAAATGAAGTATTTGTTACTTAGAATATGTTCCCCTAGTGTCCAAAAAACTCTAAATTAAGTTTTTGTTACTTAGAATATTTTCCCATTACTAAAGTGTTACCAAAAACATATAACTTTGTCTTGAATTTGAAAAAAAACAACATTTTATTTTTGACTAAAGAAGGGTTCGGTGAATGCGCATATGAAACTGGTGGGGTTCGGTACCTCCAACAAGGTTAAGAACCACTGATCTAGAACGCACAGAAAAGGAAAAGACATTTGTTCTGCAGCACTTAAGAATTGTGGAGGATTTCCAAAAAAGTGCACTTTTCCTTGAATATATATGTAAAAAACACATGTATACCTAAAAATGTTGATTACAAATAACATGACATGATTACTTAGCTACCACAATTAATAAGGGAAACATAAAAAAGGTCAACATAAGTCACATACACAGCAATAAGACAGGCCTTGGTTTTCCCTGTGTGTTGCTTTTCAATATTTTGTAATATGAATGTAATGTGCCTCCTGGGTGACCAAGCTCCCAAAGCAGCTCAAAAGTGTCAGACTGAAAACCTTGCAGACATAATACTGATTTTATTTTTCATTTTTCATTTCATTTCATTACACCATATGCTGGAAGAAATCACATAGACTGTTGGAAAATAAAAATAAGATTCCTCTCAGTTGAGCTCTAACGACTCTAAAATGGTTATAATATTTCTTATTCCATTTTCTGTGCAGACCCACAGCAACTTTTGCGTTTTCAGTTTAAGTGAGCAATATTGAGGCAAAGCTTTATTACTCCAATTTTCCTCAATTCATTGATTGTTTTGGCCATAGGGTTGTACGGTATACCAGTATTAGTGAAGTACCACGGTACTAATGTATCAAAAACGTCACTATACTCCCTTTGAAAAAATACCGCTTCTCGCCGTGACATTGCTGGTTTTACGAGCAGAGGAGCATGTTCGGCAGCGCACAATCACAGAGTACTTACAAGCATAAACAGCATAGAGACAAAAGAGGGAGAATGGATGCATTTTGGCTTAAAAACTAATGATAAATGTGAAGCTATAACACTGAAACACTGCTTTAAAAGAGGTGCTTTAAAACATGGCTAACGAGCTAGCGGCTAATGTCCATCCGTAATCGGCACTCCTGAATCACTAATTTGCCTCCATATGGCGACAAATAAAGTCAGTTTCGTACAAGTATCATCCCTGCAGGACGAGGAATAGCTAAACATGCTTCACTCCACACCGTAGGAGGATACAATAGCTCACCGGTGCCGCCGCTAACTACAGCTAGCGCTCCTCAATGAAAACAAACGGGCGGATCCACACCTGACATCCACAAAATGTTTTTTCTGTTTTTTTTAATTTATATTATTATCTTATTATTATTATTAATATTATAAATATGTCCCTGGACAAATGAGGACTTTGAATATGACCAGTGTATGAACCTATATTTACCGTAATTTTCGGAGTCGCACCTGCCGAAAATGCATAGTAAAGAAGAAAGAAAACACATATAAGTCGCACTGGAGCCCGGCCAAACTATGAAAAAAACTGCGACTTATAGTCCGAAAAATACGGTACTTGGTATCGGATCAATACCT